>NC_092873.1:281962841-282263953 GCF_028372415.1 Notamacropus eugenii
GAGAGAAACAGAGAAACAGAGAGAGACAGAGAGAGAGGCAGACAGAAAAAGCAACAGAGAGAAAGAAAGAATGAATGAAAGAAAGAAAGAGGGAGCAATAGAGGGAGGGAGGAAGGAGAGAGGGAGGTCTTTTTAATTAATTTTTTTACATTATTTTAAAAAAATATATCCTTTCCTCCTGTAGAAGTCAAAAAGCCATCCCTGTAACCAACAATACAAGCAAAAAAAAGAAAACTATAGCAACACTAAGCATTACATTAACCATATCTTGTAGTTCATGTACTGTTAGATCTCCTTAGTCTCCTACCTTTTCAAAAACTGAGGAAGGTACATTTCTCAGTTTGTCACCTAGGAAAATTTGGTCATTATGAGAAGATAAAATTCTATTTCCTTTTTCTTATTTTCCATTTACCTTATTGTATTACTGATTATATCTCTATTATACTCTATATATTCATAGAGATATAGATATAGAACCTTATTCTTCTAAATTCTTACTTCCTCAGTTCAATTAAGTTTTCCCATGTATCTATGAATTAGAAAGGTCTGTCTCTTCAAAGATTACTCTATCTTTATCTCTAGTAAAATTTGGAAGTCATTTCTTTACTATTTGACCTGCTGAATCAACAATACCAAAGAAATATCTATAATAATTCATGTCCCAGTTAACTTGGTTTAGAGAAATTTAAATAGTAACTGTAAGATTTCATTTTATACTGTATTGGTCCAATTTAAGCATGTGATGGTATCCTTTCCTTATAGTTCTGTTGTCATACTTCAAAGTTTTATAAACACAATTTTCTAAGGCATTATGTATACACACACACACACACATATATATATATATATATATACATATATCCATGAGAATATTTATTTAAATGTACCAGACAATCACATAAATATTTTTTATCATTGTCTATTTATTTGATAAACCAGAAAAAAAAGTGAAATGTACTGTACATAGTTAGGATACTGGGACAGATCATATCTAGAGTGGTATGAGAGTAAGAATATTACATTTGGTATCATGTTAAATTTTGAAATTCAAATCTTGACTTCTCTGTAACCACAGTCAAGTACCTTAACCTCCTTAAGTCTCAGTTTCTTCCTATGTAAAATTAAGAGTTTATTATATAATCTCTAAAATCTTTTCCAGATGTATGCCCATGATCCTATAAATATAAAATTTCCTTTTTAACATGTGCTCTTATTTCTTCAACTTGACATACTTCCTAAAACAAATACATTTGTTTCTATGGTCACCCTAAGTAGGGGGAGTATTTGAGGCATTAAAGTGCCACTTCATATCCCCCCAGCACACCCATATTCACATTTCTATATTTTCACACACAAAGACTCAAAGAAGTCAGTTCCTCAACGATATTAGTATGGTCCATAATTCCCCATTTTGCTTTATATCCAGCTTTCCCTTCTCTTGTCCTTATTTAGCTTGAAAATATTGTAATGAGACAAAATGATAATTTGAAAAAGGCTACAATCAAAAAAGCTACCTTCAGGGTCTGGTGTCATGACATATATTCACCCATATATAAGTATTAATAGTCAAGGTTGAATACACCCTAACATTTACCCTCACAGTATCTCTTGTATCATTCCCCTTATCTCTATTCATGTGGTTTCCACCTTCCCTCATGTCCTCATCACCCATCTCCTTGCCTGTTTCAGTAGTTTTCTAACTGAACTCCTTGCCTCCACTGTTTTCAAAATAATTTCCCTAATGCTTATATGTGATCATGCCATTGCCCTGTTAAAAATAAAAAAAAAATTAAAAAAGCCTCCAATGTAAACTCTTCTTTTTATTTTTAAAGGTCCTCAATACCTGGATGCAACTTGTCATTATGGTCTTATTATAAATTGCTCATCTTCTTACATTTTATTATCCAGCCACACTCTGGCATTCTTGTACTTTTTCATCTATGACCTTATATCTATGTCTTATGCTTTGAATTCACTCCCACTTTACATTTGCTTCTCTGTTGTTTCCTCCATATTTCTCTCACAGATCCTCCTTCTTGGAGAAGCTTTGCCCCATACCCTTCACCTCTTCTACATTTAAGTACTTTGTATTTGCTTTATATATTCAAATTTGGGTAATTGTTGTTTCCCTTGATAGAATATAGATTTCTTGAGAGCAAGGTCTCTTTCTTTTCTGTATTTGTATCCCCAGGACCCAGCACACTGCCTAAAGAACTTGTTGATGGATTGTTTGATTGTTCACTATTCTCTTCCAAACTTCTTTCAATTAGAGCTTCAGATACCTTATTAAACTAAGAAACTCACTTTTTCAAATATAACAGTGGCCACTAAATCATTAAATATAAAGATCATTTCTCTCATACACATCCTTCTTGACCTCAGAAGAATTGTATTTTGTTAATTAAATGTGATATAGTAAATAGCATGGTGTGTTTGGAACCTATAAAACCTAGTTAAAGTCTTGCCTAAAATATTTCCTGTATGAATCCTGGTATAAGTTTAGCTAAACTCTCTGAGCCCTAATGTTCTCATCAACAATTGGGAGTGTTTTAGGGTTCTTTTGAGACTCAAAGAAGTACATTACACTACACTATACTACACACACACACACACACACACACACACACACACACATTCATACATAAGCACAAACATATGCATGCATACACATTTTCATATATGTATAGATATAGATATAGATATATGTTAAATGCTTTGAAAACTTTAAAGTACCATATAAAAGCCTGATAGCATCAAGGTGGCATAATGAATAGAGAACTTGGCTTAGAATCAGAACTCTTATCCTTAGGAGTTCAAATAGAGCCTCAGACACTTACTATATGACCCTGGGTAAGTTGTTTAACCCTGTTTGCATCAGTTTCTCATATTTAAAATAAATTGGAGGAGGAAATGGCAAGGCAGTCCACTATCTTTGCCTAGAGAATCTTAAAATAAACAGTTTATGAATAGTTGGGCATGATTAAAACAATTGAGCAACAATAACAAAAAAACAGAAACTATTGTTTGTTATCATCTCCCATTGAAATCTCTTAATTCAATTAACTTTAGGCATCCAGTTAATAAACACTTCTTAAATTCCTACTATTTGCCAGGCACTAATTAACTTGTGCTGACATAAAAAAGACTAAAAGATATCACTCTTTTCAAAGAACTCAGTTCTGATGGGGAAGTCAACATGGAAACAACTATGTACAAATAAATTATATACAGATATAGTTGAAAAACTCTGCATAGGAAAGGTAGTAGAATTAATAGGATCAAGAAAGTCTTCCTATAGAAGGAAGTAACTTAGTTGGAACTTGAAGGAAACAAAGGAAATCAGAAGAGAAAGTATTTCAGGCATAAAGCACAAGCGGAGAAAACTGTGAGAGTCAGAATTTTTTGATGGAGTGTCTTGTACAAGAAACATTAAGAAGACCAGCATCACTGGATCATAGACTATATAGGAGAATGTAAGATAAAAGAAGAGTGAAATAGTGGTTGTAGAAGACAAGCTGTGAATGAGTTTAAACAACAAATAGATGATTTTATGTTTTATCCAGGAGTGATATGGATACACTGGGATTTATTGTGTAGGGAGATAACATAGTCAGATTTATGCTTTAGGAAGATTGCCTTGACATCTCAGTTCAAGATGGTTCAGAGTGAAGAGTGAATTGTAGCAGTCATACCAAACATCAGACTAATGAAATAGCCCCTAGAAGAAGATCATAAATTTATTCTTGCCCTGAATATCAGCAGAGAGATGGGGCTCTAAGCTAAGACATTAGGAAATACCCTGTTTTCCAGAGGTAAAGCCCAACAAGCTAGTTGTATCTTGAGCTTGCTATAAAAGTGATCCTTTGCACTTGCCCTCTGACAAAAATCACAGAGTTACTACATTGTTTTTACCAGCATCAGGTGTTCTCTGAACTTGGAAAAGTACCACACAAGTTTGGACAGGTACCCATGTTCCTCTCATGAAGTCCTGCTGTGAGTCAAACCTGTCTAGTAGTGGTATTGCTGGGTCAAAGAGCACAGTTTGCTTGTCCTTTGGGCATAGTTCATAATTGCTCTCTAATATGGTTTAATCAGTTCATCACAATGAATTCCATAACAATGAACTCCTCCAATAATATACTAGTGTTCTAATTTTCCCACATCTTCTCCAATATTTATCATTTTCCTTTCCTGTCATATTAATCAATCTGATAGGTGTGAAGTGGTACCTCATAGTTCTATTGATTTGCATTTCTCTAATCAGCAATGACTTAGAGCATTTTTTCATGTGAGTACAAATAGATCTAATTTCTTCACCTGAAACTACCTGTTCATATCCTTTGACTACTTATCAACTGGGGAACTCATTCTGTCTTTAACAAAATAAAATGTTAAAATGTAGGGATGTACACCTACAAAAGGAGAATTACATTTAATCATTAAATAGTCCTTGAGGAACTTTGAAGGTTGACCAATGAATAGAATCCTGGGTCTTGAGTCAAGAAAACCTGAGTTCAAAATTGAGCTCAGACAGTTACTGGATTGTGATCCTGAAAAAGTCACTTAATCCAGTTTGCCTCAGTTCCTTCATCTGTAAAGTGAACTGCAAAAGAAAATGGCGTATCATTCCATTATCTTTGCCAGGACAACCCTAAAACAGGTCAAGAGCTGAATGTAAAAAAAGCTTTTTACAAAATACAACACCCATTACGAACACTGGAGAGCATAGGAATAAAGGGAAATTTCCATAAAATAACAAGCAGAATCTACCTAGAAGCTTCAGCAAATATTATATGCAATGGAGATAAGCTAGATGTATTTCCAATATGATCAAGGATGTCCATTATCACCACTGTTATTCAACATGGAACTTTAAATGTAAGCTGTAGCAATTAGAGAAGATAAAGAAATTGAAAGAATCGGAGTAGGCAAAGAAGAAACTAAGTTATCACTCTTTGCAGATGATATGAGCATGTACTTAGAGAACCCCAGCAATTCAAGTAAAAAACTACTTGAAATAATAAACAACTTTGGCAAAATTGAGGGTTACAAAATAAACCCATAAAAATCATTTGCATTTCCATATATTAGTAACAAAGTCCAACAGCAAGAGAAAGAAAGAGAAATCCCATTTAAAGACAGGGTAGATACTATAAATTATTTGGCAGTTTACCTGCTGAAACAAACCCAGGGACTATATGAACACAATTGCAAGAAACCTTTTGCACAAATAAAGTCAAATCTAAGTAAGTAGGAAAGCATCAGTTACTCATGGGTGGGCCAAGCCAATATAATAATAAAAATGGCAATTCTACCTAAATTAATTTGCTTATTTAATGCCATACCAATCAAACTATCAGATAATTATTTTCTAGAGCTGGAAAATAACAATATCAAAATTCATCTGGAAGAACAAAAGGTCCATAATATCAAGGGGAAAAGAAATGCTAGGAAAGGTGGCCTAGTGCTACCAGATCTCAAATTGTATTATAAAGTAGCTATTATCAAAACCACTTGGAACTGTCTAATAAACAGCAGGGTAGACAGATAGAATAGGCTAGGTACTCAAGACACAGTAGGCAATGAATGTAGCAATCTACTGTTTGATAAATCCAAGGACCCAAACTTCTGGGATAAGAATTCACTCTTTGACAAAAATTGCTGAAAAGACTGAATAACAGTGTGGTGGAAACCAAGCACAGACCAATGCCTCACACCACATTCAAGAATAAAGTCCAAATAGGTACACAATCTAAGTATAAAGATTGATACTATGAACAAATTGATGGAGCAAGGAATAGTATATTTATCAGATTTATAGAGAAGGGAAGAATTTTTGACTAAAGAAGAAATAGAAAGCATTATGAAATGCAAGATCGATAATTCTGATTACATTAAACTGAAAAGTTTTTGCACAAACCCAACGCAACCAAGATTAAGAAGGAAGCAGAAAACTGGGAAAGAATTTTTGCAACTAGTGTCTGTGATGAAGGCCTCATTTCTAAAATATATAGAGAACTGAGTCAAATGTTCAGAAATACAAGTCATTCTCCAATTGATAAATGGTCAAAGGATATGAACAGTCAGTTTTCAGAGGAAGAAATTAAAGCTATCTATAGTCATATGAAAAAATGCTCTAAATCAGTATTGTTCAGAAAGAAGCAAATCAAAACAACTCTGAGGTACCACATCACACCTATCAGATTGGCAAACATGACAGAACAGGAAGATAATAAATGTTGGAGAGGATGTGGGAGAGTTAGAACACTAATTCATTGTTGATGGAGCTGTGAGCTGATCCAGCCTTTCTGGAAAGCAATTTGGAACTATGCCCTAAGGGCTACAAAAAGATGCATACCCTTTGACCCAGCAATATCCCTTCTAGGATTGTATCCCCAAGAGCACATAACAATGAGAAAGGGTCCCATATGTACAAAAATATTTATACCTGTTCTCTTTGTGGTGACCAAAAACAGGAAATCAAGGGGATGCCCATCAACTGAGGAAAGGGTGAATAAATTATGGCATATGAATGTAATGACATACTATTGCACTATAAGAAATGATGAACAGGAAGACTTCAGAGAGGCCTAGAAAGGGTTATATGATTTGATGCTAAGTGAAAGGAGCAGAAGCAGGAGAACTTTGTGCACTGCAAGGATCACAGTGTATGAGTTTTTTTTTTTTTTTTTTTCTGGTAGACTTGGAACTTCATTGCAATTCAAGGACTTAAAAACATCCCCAATAGTATTTTAAGGCAAAATGCCTTCCACACCCAGAGAAAGAATTATGGAATTCAATTGCAGAATGTAACAGATCATTTTCTTTTGTATTATGCTTTGGTTTGTGGTATGTTTTCTCCGATTCATTTTAATTCTTCTACACAGCTTCACTATAGTGAAAATATATTTAATAGGAATGTATGTGTAGAACCTATATTAAAATGTATTCCCTCTCAGGGAGAGAGGGGGAAAGTAGCAGGGAGGAATGGGGAAAAATTCTAAGTTATATTGTAGTGATTGTAGAACACTGAAAAGAAAATAAAAAAAAAGAATTGGAGAGGTGCAAAAAGGGCATTCTGAGGGGATCTGCCTACATGCATACTTTCAATGATGATTCTTTTTGCATGAGTGATCAAAACAGCACAAAATTTTGACAAAAAGAAAAAAGAGTTGAACACACTTCAAAATGACTTAACAACAAAAATCTTTCAGTATCAAAATTTTTAATGTAGTTTTAAATATGTCGCTCGTCTACTCAGAAAGTTACAACTCCTGTCTGTTTCAGTTTTCTCAACAGTAAAATTGCAGTAACCATAGCACCCATCTTATAGGATTATTTTGAGATAATATTTGTACAAGGCAGTTAATATAATTGTTGGTACCTGATAGGTAATAATAACAGTAATAATAAGTATTTAGGAAGTGCTTACTATATAAATGGTTAACCCCTTCATTCTCTTTCCCCCTGCCTGAATCATAGAATCACAGAATTAAAAAAGATTTCCTAGTTCAATCTTTATCTGGATTGGAGAATTTCTGGCATACCGTATCTGATAATGTAGTCATCCATCCTTTGCTTATAGGCCTCCAGTACATGCAAAAATACTACCTCCTGAGGCAGACTATTCTAAGTTACCTATGTTTTATAAGCTCTCTGTGAGAAGTGATTCTGTCCTAACTTTTATATTTCCCCCCACACTCTACTGCAGTAAGAATACGCTCAACGTTTCATTTAGTTCTCTTCTCATAATACAATCCTACTACATGCTTCTTCTTGTTGTTGCTGTTGTTTCCCTATGAATAGTCCAGGAGTTGGTTTCAGACTTTGGTTGTTCCATGTCTAAACTTGCTAATGATTTCCCTTTTAACTTTCAGGAAATTTTGACAAACGCTATTGCTTTTCTTATAACCTTTAGCTATATTTCTTGCAGCTCTTCAGCTTGTTAGGGAGTCAGTATCTTGAACTATCTCCACAGCTTTCAGTGACCCTTCCTTAGACCCATTGAACAGCTCAGTATAAGAAATGGAATCATAGAATTTGAGAATAAAGAATCTCATGTACTATCAAGCCTAACTTGTACCTAGAGGGAAGGAATATTAAGATTGTTACTAATAATGGTAATGCCATTTATGCATTTTAACATTTGCTAAAAAATATGTAGTTTCATTGCCTAATTTTATCGTAACAATTTGGGAGGCACCTGTTATTATTATCTCCACTTTACAGAAAAGGAAATTGAGACTGAGATAAGGTAATTGAACTGTTTGTAGTCCTGAGGCAGGATTAGAATTTAAGTCTCTCTGACAACAGCTCTTGTCCTCTTACCCACTATACCACCTAGTTGCTGCTATACATATTCCAAAAAGATGTTCAACAATTTAAAACATTTCCAAGATCTATTCCACTCCCTCTTTTGTAGCCCAATCCTAATTAATTCTTTTGGAATCAGATTTATTTATAATATGAAATAATATTATTTTAGGACAATATTTACTTTTTAAAATGTAAATATCCTACCTAAGAATGGTGACATACTTGTGATTAAATCTCATTTATAACCTCTGGCTTTTCTTGACTTTCTGCTCACCAGTTTTCTATATTTAAACCTGCTTTTTTACTGCATGGAAAATTGAATTTCTTATGAGATTTCTTATTATTCAATCAATGCCAAAATAACTGTTCTCACATGCACATATTCTTAGGTCAGGAGTAATTAAATTCTCAAATGTTTATTCTGAATATTGAGAAACAAAATAAATTGGTGGATGTATTTGTTAGATTTTGTTTTCTACAGATAAAACATTTATTTCAACAATATCATGATAGGAGAAATCCTCCAAGGCCCTGAACAAAGAAACAAAACAAACGTGTATTCAAGCCAGTTGCATTCACATATTTTGGACAGTTTGACTCTTATCAGTACCACGAATGAAACAATTTTTCTGTAATTCAAACATGTTTTGGAGAGTAGAATTGTGGAGGGCCAATTTCAATTGCCTTCCACCTGTCCTTTTATTCTCTACAAAAATAGAGATCATGAGTAAGAATGCATCTTTAATGGTTTTCTGAATGCAAAAGAAAAAAAAAAAACATTTCCATCTTCTCAGGAAATGCTGCCAAAATCTCTGGTTAATTCGTTGTTTTTACCTATCTGTTTTCTTCTTTTTCTTCTGTCTTTTGTCCTCCATGAAAATGTAGGAATTGGGTGACCAAAACATATTTACAACCTTTGTGTACAAAATTTTGGCTTTAAAGAAATCAGTTTAAAATAATGCCTTATTTATAATAAAATACCCTTTATAATAATATAATACTTTATAATGGTATATTTATTTCTGTTAAATGACTTTGGTGCCTTATCTGTGAAAATATTGGGCTGCTAAAGTGAAGGTTTTTCAGGTGTGAATACATGTGATTTAAAAATTATTATTTTTTTAATTGTGAAAAATTTATTGAGAATCTACCAGCTCCAAATTGATCTGGAAACATCAGGCAGGTTCTTCTTTTGCGACCCAGTCCTTTTTGAGTGGCCCCATGAAAGCTTTCTTCTCCTCCACAGCCTGGAACAGCCTGTAGTCAAATTTGGACGTGGTGTCGATAAACTTCAGGTCACCCTTCTTCAGGGAGTGACGTTTGGTCTGTACCAGCAGAGACTTTCAAAGGGTGAGGACATGCTTCTTGGTCCCAACCACAGAGCCTTTCAGCATGATAAAGTCATTGGTCACTTCACTGTAGTGGACAAAGCCTTGCAGAGGATTGATGCTCTCATCGGACAGATCATAATCTGTGAATGCATTGTTTTTGATCAGTTTGCCATCCTTGATCTGGTAGCCCTGGCCAGTCTTGTAGATCTTTTTGTTGATTTCAGTGTGATGGTGGTAGCCCTTCTGACCAGCTCGAGCCACAGAGGCTACCTGGATGGGATGCCAAACTCTAATACATGCCACCTTATGCAGTCAGTAGGTTTTGGGGGGCAGTTTCTTGATGTGCCAACAGCTAGTGACACCTTTGTAACCCTTGCCCTTCATCATCCCAATGACATCAATAATCTCGTCTTGCCCAAACACAGTGGACACGGGCACCTGCTGCTCTAGCTTCTCCATGGCCCAGTCCAGTTTCTCAGCTATGCTACCACCATTCACCTGCATCTCCATCAAATGAGACTTCTTCTGCCTCAGAGGGAGCAGGCACATATGGGTGTGAGCAATGACATGAATCACCTGGCAGTACTTCTTCATGCTGCTCAAGTCTTACTCCAGCTGCCTTTTGCCATCCTCATCTTGCTACTTTTTGCAGTATTTGGTGAAGGCCTTCTTCTTGGACTTATGGCAATTCTTATAGAATCCTCTTACACTCATCACTGATGTGCCCAGCAAAGATGGTTTTAAAACTTCACAGGCCTTGTGGGGTTTGCACATAGCCCATGATGCCCACAATGACTTTGGGAGGCATCTCCACGATTGTCATAGCCTCAACTACTTCCTTCTTATTGACCTTTGAGCCAGGCCTATTCACCTCTGGGACAATATGGGTCTTGCCTGCCTTGCAGCCCAGAAAGACAGTCAGATGGATGGGCTTGGAGGGATCATCTTTGGGGAAGCTCTTCACCTTTGTCTGATGCCTGCTGCTTCTTTTTCAGGGGGTGAGAAGCCCAAAGACCTATACCTGGGATTAGAGAATGTCCGATGGGACATGCTGCTGCTGATGTACCTGTGACTGCCATGGAGGAGAGTCTGGAGAGTGATTAAAAATTTTTAGTGGCAGAGACAAGATGGTAGAATACAGCCAACAATCCTGCTAATCTCCCCAAATATTCCCCTCCAAGCAACTTTAAAATAACTCCTTAAATCATATTTCTGAATGACAGAGACAACAGAATGAGACTATTTAAGGGGATGGGAGGAGAGCTCTCCACTGAAGTGGAGGCCTATCTAGAGTACAATAACGACATCAGTAAAGGGCTTTGGGGGCAGGTGTGACAGTGGCTGTAGCAGTAGCAGCTTTAAGAGCTCTCAATTCAGAAATGGATGGTAAGGGAGTAGAATACCTGGTCAGAAAGGGAACATAAAGGACCCTTTGCTTTCACTGAATGTAGCTGCCACTAATTGGTAGCTATTGTCCATAAGCAGTTCTTGGTTGCAGTACCAGGGTGAAGAAGAATGTTTCTGTTCTGTCGCAAGGAATTTGAAGCCTTGATTGCAATTCCAGGGCCAAGAAGTGTACTAGTGCTTGTGGCTACAGGTATCAGGGGCCTTTTCTGGGCAAAGAACAAAGCACAGACAAGGAGAAAGTGATCATATCTTTCCCCAGATGGTATCACTTTGTAAGCATCAAGCACTTATAGACTCCCAGAACTTACTCTGAAAAGAGGAGCATGCACTTTTGTGACCCTATTTAGGGTTTTCTTTTTTTATTAGTTTATTTGTTTTTAATTTTCAATAGTCACTTCCATATGTTTTCAATTTTCTCCCAATCCTTCTCCCTTCGTCCCCAAGGCAGCATGCAATCTGATATAACCTCTATGCTTTCCTATTAAACACATTTTCACATTAGTCAAGTTGCATAAAAGAATTAGAATGAAAAGGAGAAACCATGTGAAAGACAAAACAGAAAAGAAAATAGTCTGCTTCATTCTGCATTCAGTTTCCATATTTCTTTCTATGGACATGGATGGCATTTTCCATCATAAGTCTTTTGGAATTGTTTTAGATCCTTGGATTATTAAGAAGGGCTAAGTCCATCAAATCAGTCATCACATCCTGTGCCTGCTACTGTGTAAAACAATATTCTTCTGCTTCTGCTCACTTCACTCAGAAAAAATAACACTTTTAAAAAAGTGGAATCAACCTAAAGGTAAAAGAGGCACAAAAATTCACTGAAGAAAGTAACTCCTTAAAATTAAGAATTGGCCAAATTGAAGGAAAAAAGAGGTACAAAGTTCATTGAAGAAAATAATTCCTTAAAAATTAGAAGTGAGCAAGAGAGGGCAGAGTAAGTGGAAGAACTTACCTGAGTCCTTCCAAATTTCCTTCCAAACAATGTTAAAATTGCATCTCAAGACAAATTCCATATTGGTAGAAGTAACAAAAGAATAGGATGAAAAAAATGTTCTTAGCAAATTATAGCCAAACACAGGCTACACCAGTATAAGTCCCATACTAGCAAGTCAACAACAGGCTTTGGGGATGACTTGGCCAGCAGAAGCTTCCAGAGCTTTTAACCCAGAGAAGGATAGGGAGTTAAATGATTGGTTTGAGGGTCATTGTACGGTACTTTTTCTGGCATTGGTTGCAGAATCTGTTTCATTGCCCACATGTAGTACTGGTTCACAGTCCCGGGAAAAGAAGGGTATCTAGCAGGAAAGAAGACCACAGACATAGTTTCAAGGTGGAAAAGAGTTATTGTGGTCACTCACAGATGAGAGTGTAAGTGACTACACTTCTCCTAAGGTAATAGCACTTTAAAAAACTGAAAACTTTTAGATTCTCAGAACTAAATGAAAATACTAGCACAAGAAATCAGAAACTTTAGACTGTGTTCCTTTCCAATCTGGAAGCAAAGCCCAAATTTAACCTAAAATTCAGTCTAGAAATGGGCTAGCAGAATGAGCAAAAAATAAAAAGTAAATAATCTGGGTATGGAAATACAATATGGTGACAGGGAAAATAAAACCAATTCAACCAAAGTTAGCAGTGTCAAAACAGTTACATATAATGCATCAAAGAAAAATATAAATTAGTCTCAGAACTAAAAATAACTTGTGGGAAGGTTCAAATCAGATTTTAAAAGTCAAATAAGAGTGGTAGAGAGAGAATCACGAAAATATGAGAGTTATGTAAGAAAATTGTGAAAAAAGTCAACATCTTGGTAAAGAAAGCACCAAAAAAACCCCAAAAATCCCACCTTAAAAAGATATAATAGGCTAAATGGTTTTTAAAAAGTACAAAAATCCACTGAAGAGGACTCCTCAATTCCTTAAAAAGTAGATTTGGCTAAATGACAAAGAAGATACAAAAGGTCACTGAAGAAACCAATTATTTCTAAATTAGAATTGGATAATGGGAGGCTAATAAATCCACAAGGTGTCAAGAAACAGTAAAATTAAAAGAGGAAAAATAAAAAGAAGAAAATGCATAGTATGTCACTGGGAAAAAGTGGCATGAAAGACAGATAAATGAGAGATAATGTAAGCATTGCTGGAATACCTAAAAGCCACAATTAAAAAACATCCTTAGACAATGTCTTTTAAGAAATTAACAAGGAATTCTGCCCTAATATCCTAGAATCAGAAGGTACAATAAAAATTTCAAGACTCCTCTACTTACCTCTTGAAAGACATCCCCAAATGAAAATTTTTAGGAATATCATAGCCAGATTCCAGAGCTCTCAGATCAATGAAGAAAATATTACAAACAGCTAGAAACAATTAAAAAGTATGGAGCTAAATTAGGACAGTGCAAGATTTAGCAACTTTTACATTGAATAATTGAAGGGCTTGAAATACAATATTCTGCAGGGCAAAGGATCTAGAATTACAATTCAGAATCACCTACTCAGATAAACTTGAGTATAATCCTTCCGTGGAAAATGGCATTTAATTAAATAGAAGACTTTCAAGCATTCCCAATGAAAATACGAGAGTTGAATGGGAAATTTGACTTTCAGATACAAGGCTCAAGAGAAACATAAACAGGGAAATAGGAATGAGAAATCATAAAAGATGCAATAAGGTTAACCCTTTACATTCCCACATATGAAGAAGTTACTTGCAACTTCTAAGAACATTATCTACTACAGTTGACTATGATGAGTTGATATCCATAAGAATAAAATTAAGTAGTGAGAATGAAGGATGCATTGGAAGAAGAGGAAAGGGAGAGGCAGAATGTGGTCAATTATTTCATATAAAAAGATACCAAATGAGCTTTTACAGTGGCAGGGGTAATAGCAGAGATGCCAGATAATGCTTAAACTTTACTCTCATCAGAACTGGATAAAGAAGAGAACAGTACATACACTTCATTGTGCATAAAAATCTTTCTTACCCTAAAGAAAAGTAGGGGGTAATGGAGATAAAATAATGGGAGGGTATGAGAGATGAGAAAGCAGAATGGGAGAGGCAGTGGTCAAAAATACAACATATTATAGGAGCAACAGGGTAAAAAGAGTGAAAGAGAAATGGGAAAAAGTAGAATGATGGAAAATATAGAGTAATCTTAACTGTGAATGTAAGTAGGATGAATTTACTCATAAAACAGAAGAGGATGGTAGAAAGTATTACATAATTTAGACATAAAAATTGATACCATAAGCAAATTGAGGCAAATAAAATAATTTACCTTTCAATATCCATGGATAGAGGGACAATTATGGCCAAACAAACACCAACTTTCTCTGATCAAGGCCTTATTTTTCAATTATATAGAGAACTGAGTTAAATTTATAAGATTAAAAGTCTTTCCACCATTGATAAATGGTCAAAGAATTTGAAACGGCAGTTTTCAGAAGAAACCCAAACTATCTGTAGTACTATGGAAAAATGCTGTAAATCACTATTGATTAAAGAAATGCAAATTAAAACAACTCTGAGGTACTACTTCACACTTATTAGATTCGCTAATACGACAGAAAAAGAACATAAATTTTGGAGTGGATGTGGAAAAATTGGGACACTAATACACTGTTAGTGGAGTTGTGAAGTGATCCAGCTATTCTGGAAAGCAATTTGGAAATATACCCAAAGTGATATAAATTGTGCATATCCTTTGATCCAGTAATACCACTTCAATAAATTATCAAGGAAAACTTTCCTTATATCTTAGATTCAGAGGCTAAAATAGAAATTATAATAACCTACTAATCATCTCCTAAAAGAGATCTCAGAATTAAAGCTCCTAGGAACATTATAGAAGAACTCTAGAACTTCCAGGTCAAAGAGAAACTATTGCAAGCAGTGAGAAAGACAACATTCAAATAAGAGGGAGTCACACTTAGGATAACTCAAGATTGAGCATATGCCATGTTAAAGGAGCAGAGGGCTTGGAATAAAATTTCCCAGAAAGCAAGGAGCTATGATTATAACCAAGAATAACCTACCTAACAAAACTGAGTATAATCCTTCGGGGAATAAACTGATGTTTTATGAGAGGACTTAAGATGAAACAAATGCTTTTTCCACAGAGATAACTGATAAACTCTGAATACAAATTGAAATACAATTTTCTTCCTTCTACTTTCTTTTTTCCTTTTTTCTTTCCTTCTTTCTTTCTTCTTTCCTTCCATCCTTTCTTTCTTCCTTCTTTCATTCCTTTCATTCATTCTTTCTTCCTCTTCCTTCTTTCCTTCCTTTCCTTTTTGCAATATGATTAATAGATTTTGCATGATTTTACCTATATAATTCCTGATACTGATAAAATCACAGATCTATTTCATATCCTATCACTTAAAATATTTAATGATTTGAACTGACTTCTTGTATACCCAAAAATCATACACAAAATCCTTTGGTCATACAAAATCTACTAGAGTTCAAACGTAATTGAACTTATTAACTACCACCAGTATGAATCTTTGAGTCTACCTGAAGCACTCTACTCTCAGTCCCAACATGTTTATCCTTTTAACTATGCCTCTACTTATGAATATTCTCTCTCTCTATCTCTCTGTCTCTTTAAGCATGTACTCCTCCTTCCTTTCTGCTTTCCAAATTGTATTCATCCTTTCAGATCCAGCATAAATCACACTTCCAGTATGAGATAAACCTTGATCCATTCTCCTCAGCAAGCTGGCCAAGGCAGGGGATTTGGGATATTCCTTAATCTCCATTGTCACTTTCAACTTCACCCTCTTTCTCCATCATTCAGTCATCTCTCTCCCTTTGAAGTCCATGTGTTATTCATATTTACCACTAAATTAAAATCCTGGGAGCCATCGACCACAGATCCCCAAGTCACTCCCCTTCCTTCCTCAATGAATTAGTTATAATTTGTCTCTGCTTCTCAATTCTTTCCCCCATGCTAAGAAATTTGAAAATACATATTGATTCTCCCACAGATACTCTCATCACTCTGTTTCTAAATCTATTCACCTCCTGTAAACCTCAATCTCACATCAGCAGCACACAAATATGGCCATTAACTTGATCTTCACCCACAAATATTCCACCTTTTCATTGATGAGTTTTGAAATCCCCAAATCTAAATATAATCTATTGGCTTTTCAACTCTCTCTCTCTCTCTCTCTCTCTCTGCCCCTGCTTACATAACCCTATTATTCAACCTCACTGTGACCTCTAACGCTTTGACCCTTTGATTCTTACCTGGGAAATTTCCCCTTCACTAGCCATCCTCTCCTCTTATCTCTTTCATTAAACAATTCAACTCTACAATGTCCTCCTCTCTTGAATACCTAGAGCTCTCTCATCGTGTCACTGATCTCATCAAGTCAGACTTCAAACTTGGATGAATCCTACCATTCATCAACTTTGTGGCTATTTATGTGTTGCTGAATGACGGTGAAAAAAATCAAGCAATCAGTCTAACTTGGTCAACCACAAATGTATGCTATTTCATCTCAACTCAGTCATCAGAGCCACTAGACAATCCTACTAAACCTCCTTTAGCAATTCCCTATCACACTCTTCACAGCAACTCCTCCAAGTCTTCTATCTCTCCTGAAATCTCAAATGGCTCTCTTTTCCCTCACTCTCAGCTGAGAAATTTGCCCTATATGTTACAGAAGGAAATTAGGCCCTTCACTGTGAATTCTCTCTTCCTTATCTCCTATCACTGAGGAGCCTTCTGTAATTTTCACCGTCATGCCTGTCTCTCCTGAAGAAATAAATGGCCTTACTCTTTACTGAAACTAATTTCTCTACTTGTAAGTGATAAAGTTTCGTCCTATCTCCTTCAAATGGTTCTCTTTCTGTAATGCTCATTCTTCTTTGTTTTTATTTCACTTTTACACTTAAATACTACAACTTAAACATATTAGGAAAAAAAAAAGAAACATATTACAAACAAATATAAAATAGGAAAAGAAAAACGTCATAAGCACAGTAGAATGTAACAGAGGATTCAAAGTACTTTTCTTAAGAGATTCTACTCCTAATCTTTTTTTTTTATGTTTGTGTGTATCTTTTATTTCCTATCCTTTATGATTCTCCCCTTTTACATCCACCCACCTCTTATTACTTATCCTATCCCTCCACAAAGATCCCTCCCTTATCCTTCCATTCTCATAATTCTAAACACCCCTTCATACACCCTTTTTTCTCTATTCACTCACCCTTCCCTCTAAAGATCTCTCCCTTATCCTCTCCCCCTTCTCTATCCACTTACCTTTTTATTTCTTTCTAAATTTAGTTTTATTCTCTTCTAGATGTATATGTACTGTTCCCTCTTGAACCCAATGAAAGTAGGTTTCCAGAACTAATAGTCCTCTTCCCCCACCTAATTCTTCTTTATCAGTTCTTCTTGCATCTCATTTGTATAAGATATTTATTTTTTTTAGTTGTCTCTGAATGGTTTCACTTTTTGAAGTTATATCATGGTCAGTTCCACGCCAGTCTTTCTTATAAACTATCAAATTACTAGTAACCATATTAGATATACAATTTATATTTTACATTCTTAAAAGGTTAACAGTCTCTTCTTATTGAGTTCCTTGCAATTGGTCCTTGATGTGTACCTTATTTTTCTCTTGACTCTTGTATGCCAGATCTATTAAGTTCACGTCATTTTTCTTAACAGTCCCAAACATCTAACAATTATTTAAATTTCTATTGTTTTCATATGAAGAAATCAAAGTTATCTATAAGCGTATGAAGAAGCACTCTCAATCACTATTTTTGACCACCTCCTCCCTGAGTCTTTCCTACCTTTTAGCCACCAGTCCTTTTTCTTTCCCCTCTCCCCTCCTACTGCCTATAGAGCTAGTTAGATTTCTGTACTTAACTGAGTTTCTTGTTCCCTCCTTGAACCAAATCAGATGAGAATAAATCTCAAACAGTGCTCATCCCCCTCTCCTCTATCCTTCTACTGTAATACACTTTTGTGTCTCTTCCTGTCGTGTAATTTACCTTTTCCTTCCTCATCCTTTTCATATCTCTCATTACAATCCCTTTGCATCCTTAAATCACATTTTTATCATCACGTCATTTAACCAGTCCCTCTATCTATGTGTATCTCTTTTAAATATCACAATAGATACACACTTCTCAAGATTAACAAACATAATCTTTCCTTATTAGGGGTGTAGACAGTTTGCCCGTATTGAATAGCAAGCTTTTTTTATCTCTCTATTTACCTTTTTATTGCTCTTTTGAGATTTATGTTTGAAGATCGAATTTTCTATTGAGTGCTGGCCTTTTCATCAGGAAGGTCTGGAAAACCATTATTTCATTGAATGTCCATCACCTTGCCTGAAATATTATGCTCAATTTTGCTGGGTAATTGATCCTTGGTTTTAATCCCAGCTCCTTTGCCTTACAAAATATCATATTCCAATTCCTTTGATCTTTTAATGTAGAAGTTACAAGGTCCTATGGGATCCTGACTATAGTTCATCGATATTTGAATTATAACTTTCTGGCTGCCTGCGGTATTTTCTCCTTCACTTAATAGTTTTGGAATTTGGCAATGATATTCTTTGTTGTTTTCAGTTTGGGATCCTTTACAGGAGGTGAATGGTGGATTCTTTGATGACTATTTTGCCCTCTGGATCTAGGGACTCTGGGGAGTTTTCCTTGATGATTTCTTGGAAGAAATTGTCCAGGCTCTTTTTTTTTTTCATCATGGCTTTCTGGTAGACTAATAATTCTTAGATTTTCTCTCCTGAATCTATTTTCCAGGTCAGTTGTTTTTCTAATTACATATTTTACATTTTCTTCTATCTTTTCATTTTTTAGATTCTATTTGACTGATTCTTGATGTCTCCTAGAGTCATTAGCTTCTACCTGTCTAATTCTAATTTTAATAGATTGTTTTCTTCAGTTATCTTTTTCATCTCTTTTTCCATCTGTCCAATTGTTCTTTTTAAGGAGTTATTTTCTCCAGTTAGTTTTTGTAGTTCCTTTTCCATTTGTCCAATTTTCTTTTTTAATTCTTCTGTGATTTCTTTTTTCATATTTTTTAAACCATTGGCCAGTTTTTCTTCTACTTTTCTAATTTGGCTTTTAAAATCCTCCTTGAGCTAAGAATGCCATTTGGGCTTAAGACCAATTCATATTCCCATTTGAAGTTTCAGATGTGAGTATAGTCTCCATGCTGACCTCTTTGGTGTTCATGTTTTGGTCCTTGTCCTCATAGAAAGATTCTGCGGTTTTACCTTTTTTGGGTTGCTTCTTGCTCATGAAGATCACCCTTTTCCTGGCTTTTAAAGTAGATCTCTGCTTCTGGGGCACAGGGGAATCTGTCCCAGGGTTCTTGTGCTTAGAATTTGAGGCTTTGGGTATTATGACCTTTGGTTCTTTCAGCTAGAAGCCAAAATACTGTAGCCTACCTGATGCTGAACTGGTTGGTATGGCAAAACAAAGGCCAAGTGTAGTCTTTCTGAGTTTCCCTGGAGTTACCCTGGATCTTCCTGCGTGAAGCATGGGGTAGGAATGTTCTGGCCACAGGAGCTCTCCTCTACTGAGCTAGAGCATAGGCAGTCTCAGTGGTTGGTGAACCCTGTCTGTGCTAGTGTCTTCTTAATTATTCTGACTGTAATGAGGCATGCCTGGTGTCCTGGTGTTGACAATTATGGGCTCCATTCCCCTGAGGCTCAGAATCTCCTCCTGGTTCACTGAGGTGGGGCTGTCTGGTACAGCTCCAGTCCTACACTGGTCCCTTTCCAGCCACAGCAAGAGGGATCTCCCTTTGTGTTTTTCCTAGCCTCTCAGGCTAAGAGACTGTTTATGCCTTTGGCTCATTCCACTGTTCCAGAATTTTTCCTGGGGAAATATTCTCTGGGTTTTTCAAGGTCAACAAGTGGAGGGGTAGAGCATTTACAGATTACTCTGCCATCTTGGCTCCTGGAAGTTCAAGTAGGTGACTTACAGACATTTAATCTGCAGGCTGATAGTCTCAAAAGCAGTTGTTGCTGTTCCCTGGCTTTCAGCACTTCTCTCTCACTCAGTTCTACTGGACTCTAGCCTTGGGCTGACATATTTGGGAATCTACAGTGTTAGTGCTGCTCCAGGCTGCCTGAGGCTTCCTGTTTGGTTCTGCCATGGCAGGATCTGTGCTTGTACAGCCTATGCGCTGTGCATTCCTCCAGTCCCATGCAACAGATTCTTCCTGTAGACCCTTCAGGCTCTCCTGGGATGGAAATCCACCACACTCTGACTCCCACTGTATTCTACCACTCCAAAATCTGTTCAGATTATCCTCTTAGAGGTATCTGAAGGAGTTTGTCCTAGAGTTCATGTGAGTACTTGCTCTCACTCTGCCATCTTTGCTCCACCTCCACTGTCAATCACTATTGATTAGAGAAATGCAAATCAAAACAAATCTGTGGTATCCATATCACATATAAGATTGGCTAACATGATAAAAGAGGAAAATGATAAATGTGGGAATGTGGGAAATTTGGAATACTAATGCAGTTTTAGTGGAGTTGTGAACTGATCCAACCATGCTGGACAGCAATTTGGAACTATGCCCAAAGGGCTATTAAATTGTACATACCCTTTGATCCAGTAATGCAACTTCTAAGTCTATATTCCAAAGAAATAATAAAAATGAGGAAAGGGCCCACGTGTACAAAAGTATTTATAGCAGTTCTTTTGGTGGTGGTTAAGAATTGGAAATTGAGGGATGTAAATTGAGGGATGTTCATCATTTGGGGAATGGCTAAACAAGTTGTGATATATATGAATACAATGGAATGATATTGTACTATAAGAAATGATGAGCAGACAGACTTCAGAAAAACCTGGAAAGACATATGAACTGATGCTGAGTGAAGTGAGCAGAACTAGGAGAAAATTGTACATAGTTATAGCAACATTGTGTGATGAATAACTTTAATAGACTTAGCTCTTCTCAGCAATGCAAAAATCTAAGACAGCTCCAAAAGACTCATAATGGAAAATGCTATCCACATTCAGAAAAAGAAGTAGGGAGTCTGAAAGCAGATCAAAGTATACTAATTCTACCTTTTTTGTTTCTTCTTTCTCATGATTCCTTCCTTTGGTTCTAATTCTTCTTTACAAAATGAATATTGTGAAAATATGGTTAATATGAACATATGTAGAGCCTATATCAGACTGCACACTCTCTTGGGGAGAAGGGAAGGGAGGGAGAGAGAAAAAAATTAGAACCAAAAATCTTTTGGAAGTGGATGTTGAAAATGAAAAAAATATAATTAAAACACAAACTTATTCCTGATGAAAACAAACAAAAGATTCTGGATCTCCTTTTCTAATTAATTGACTTTCTTTCCAGAATTTTGTTTTTTTATTGAATTGTCTGTTTTTTTAAAGTTTTTTTTAAATCTCTCTCATTTGATTTTTAAAGACTTTTTCAAGTTTTTCTATGAGTGAACATTCAACAGTATTCTTTGGGTTAGAAGAGGGTATCTTTGTTTCGCTCTCCTCTTCTGAAAACAAATCTTGGTCTTCTATATTCCCATAGTAACTCTCTATCGTTCGATTCTTTCCTCTTTGCCAATGCATTTTTTTTGGTAATACTTTAATTTTATACTTGCCTTTAATTCTGAGATATGGGGATGTTGTCTCTAGCCTCAGATTCTCCTTCAATTCCCCCTCTGACCTTAAAACCAAACAACGACCACCCCTGGCAGATTACTGTGAGTGCTCACGCCAGCAGTGTCCCAACTCCCCTGCTTCCATACTCACCAAGGATTTGCTCCTGGGGTACCTCTGCAACACACCTGGATCTGCTGTTCTTTGACAGTAGATGCTCCATTCATATCACTAAGCACAGTCTAACTCTCTTCACTATACCAGTGGCAAAAGTCTCCTGTGGCTGGGACTGAGACAGCCTCAGGTCTTGGTGTTTATTGTTGAAGGGATCTCTCTCCTGGAGGTGTTTCCTTTTCATAGGGAACAATCCTTCTCCTTGAATTTTTCTTTAGATCTTCTCTGATTGTCCCAGGAGTATTGGTTCTGTCCCTTCTATTATTGATTTTTACCACTCTGTGTTTGTTCTGAAGCACTGTTTTATCTCTTTTGTGGAGGAAAATCTTGAGAGCTTGTAATTTTCTGACCTACTGTGCAATCTTCCCAGAATCCTCTTTTCACTCTTTCCCTTATTTTCAATCACTCCCTCTCAACTGGCTCATGTCCTACTTCACTACACTGAAAACAAAACAAAATATCACTTAATCTTTCCATTCTTTCTATCATTTTATATCCCTTTTTTCTTTGTAGCTAAATACCCTCAAAATGTCACCTACATTAGATACCTACATTTTCTCTCCTCTCAATTTCTTCTTAAATCCTTACATTCTGGTTCCTGATATTATCATTCCACTGAAAGGACTCTCTCCAAAGTTACAATTTATCTCTTAATTGCCTGGTCAAATCCTCAGTTATTAGACTCAGTTTCTCAATCCACATTCCCCTTGACCTCTGCAGCCTTTGATATGATGGGTTGCTTTCTCCGCCTTGATAAATTCTTGTCTCTAGATTTTCAGGACACTACTCTCTTCTGGTTTTAAATCTATCCATCTGAATACTCCTCTGCCTCCTTTGCTATATCCTCATCTAGATTACACTTCATAAGCAAAGATGTCCCTAAGGATTCTATCCTGGGCCTTTTCCTCTTTTTCCACTATAGTAATTTACTTGGTGATCTCATTAGCTCCTATGTATTTAATTACTGTAGTTATCCTGATGATTCTCAAATCTACGTTTCCTGCCCCAATGTTTCTGCTGACATTTAATCTCACAACTCCAACTACCTTTCACACATCTTGAACTGGATGTCAGTAGACATTTGAAACTCAATATACTCAGAACTGAACTTATTATCTTTCCCTCTAACCCACCTCCCATATTCCTTAAAACTGTAGAGGACAGTAACATTCTCTGGTCCCTCAGACTTAAAACCTAAAAGTCATCCTGGATTCCTCACTGTGTCTCACCACAATCAGCACCTCATATTCAAGCTATTGCAAAGACCTTCCTATTTTAACTTTGCAACTTCTTTCAAACATGTCTCCTCTCCTCTGGCACTTCTATCACTCTACTTCAGGCCCTCCTCACCCTGAGCTTTGATGATTAGTAAGGAGTGGTAGTGGCCTTTCTGCCTCAATTCTCTCCCCTCTTCAATTCATTCTCCATTCAGCCACTAAAGTAATTTGCCTAAGATACAGGTACAATTATGTCACCTTCCTACTTAATAAACTCTAGTTGCTTTTTATTGCCTCCAGAAAAAAGTACAAAATGCTGTTTGGAATTCCAGGTGTTTATAACTTAGCCCCTTCCTACCTTTCCAGTCTTTTTATGCCTTACTTCTCAACATATACTCTTTATGTAGTTACACTGACCTCATGGCTATTCCATGAACAATGTACTCCATCTCTTGGCTCCAGGAATTTTTTCTGTCTGTTCTCCATTCCCAAAATGCTCTCCCTCCTCCATTCCAACTACTCACCTATCTGGCTTCCTTCAAGTCCCAAACAAATCCCACCATGCACAGGAAGTCTTCTCCAAACTCCTCTTAATTCCAGTGCCTTTTCTCTGTTAGTTATTTCCTATATATCCCGTGTATAGATTAATTTGCATTTTTTTGTTTGCAGGTTGTGGTTTCCATTCAGCTATTGCTGTTGTATTTCTTTTTGTGTCCTCAGAACTTAGCACAGTGCCTGACACATATTAAGTGCTTAACAAATGTTCCTTGCTTGATTGATTTATTGATGATACCTTCATTGGCCACTTCTATTTATATTGATCTCACCTTCTTCCAAACTCAGTAACACTCCTTGTTACAACTCAGTGGGCATTTGTCTACATTGTATAGTGTGTTCAGTCTCAAAGAATTCTGTCTTTTTATATCAGTATATCTAGATGGGAGCCCACATTAATATGTAAGTATTTCTTCACTTTGAGTCTCAGTCAATTTGTGCCCTTTCATCTTTTGTATTTCCTATCCATATCCTTTTTTTTTTTTTTAATTTCAGACTTTTATTGTATTGCACTAAGGAGTAGCAGGGTACTTACACAACATTTGCTCTCATTGTCTCTTCTGTACATCTAAGGTATAACTTGCAATCCCTAAAGAATATCTTTTATCACAAGATTGTAACAATAATTGGAATACCTAATTTCTTACTGACTTCTACAAATGAAAATATTTAAAATAATTTTAAATGTATTCCACAATAATTTAGTTTATATTCTCAATAGATTCACTTATGTGTAGGAATTAAAGTACATGAATTTTATGGAACTATTATGGAAAATACCTAAGTCATGCAATATATAGGGCTAATATTTAAATGATAAGAAAAAAAATCACACCATTCTTACACCTGCAAATATATCCATGCAATCTTCTACATGATATATGAAGAAACCTGTGAGACTTCCCACAATGTCACATATACAATATTTTCAGTCTTTCAAAAGCACTTAATCTCTACAAGCTGGTTTATAATCAGTCAGTATTTCAATAAAGCCAAAATAAGCAACTACAAGCTCCTGTAGGCAAAAACTTTTAACAGAGTAAGGACAGTCATTAATACAATTATTCAGAAAATTATGGCTGTTCTTAGGGAGTACAAGTTCAATCCTGTCAGTACCAGAGGTAATCACTTTATGCTCATTTATATGTAATTCCATTTAAATTTTTGTTTGTCTAAAAGATTATCAAGGTGATACAGAGCAAAGTATCCAAGGCATTGATTATTAATCTTTTCTCTTTCAACATATATATTATAGACAGTACATTAATTAACAAATATTTATTGAACTAAATATTTCAATCCAGATTCAAGAACTTTGTGTTAATCATGACACAATACTTAAAGAAGTTTTTTACAGCATGACTTTAAGAAGCTCACTATGTAGTTGGCAAGACAAAATATACACATTAAAAAAGTGAAGACACAACCTGAATTAAATAATTAATTAGTCCATCTATTGCCATAATGGTGCTGACCCCGACAGGCTCTATCATACCAGAAAGATTCTGAATTTATTCCCAGTGACACACTTATCACTTCATTAACTTACAAATTTATATTTGAAATGTCAGACCATTTCAAAAATGTACCTCACAAATCTCTACCATTCTATTAAGGACTTAACTAGAGGACACAGTTAGATCAAAACCAAAGATTTAATGAAGTTGAATAATAAGAAAATTAAAAATAAAACCTTTCCCACATAAACAAGAGGCCCATTCTTGAACAAATGAAGGAATGTACAAGAATTTATACATGTAAATATGTAAGGAATATTTATGTCCAGATCATCCAATTACTGTTGTTGACAGCTTCCAGATGTGGCTGTACTATATTTCTGGAACTTCTCTCTTCTTACGGCTTCTGATTTCAGTCACATTGTCTACCTCTCTACTTTGGTATTGTCTATTTCTTGTGGGAATAGTTATCATTGTACTTTTTAATTTAACTCTGTAGAAATGTTTCTTTTTTTATACTATAGCTTTTTTAGAAATCAGAGCTCATTAATCCATTAGATTCTTGGAATTTGGGGATAAAAATACCACTTGCTCCAAGTGCCAAGGTCCTAAGAGTTCAGTAAAGGACCTAATATTTAGAGATGCTCATCTAATATTAGTTAGCCTAGCAATCTAATATTTACTATTTTAAATCCTCTCATGACTATTCAGATATATATTTTTAAATTATGCTATAAAAACTCCTCGCTCTAGAAATTCACTCAACCCCTGGACTTCTCACATGAGAAGTACATTTTGTCCCTTTGGCCTCCTCCTTTGATTGACAGGTTGTTCCCTAGAACCTTATTTTAAGGCAACTGCCTTAGTCATCCATGATTACATTATTCTCCGTTCTGGACTTTCTCTATGTTACCCTTATGTAGGCACTCATCCTCTTTTTTAGCTTCCTTTTTTATTTGATTTACTTTATTATTATTTTTTATTAATTTATTTGTTTTCAGTTTTCTACAATCACTTCTATAAGTCTTAGATTTTCTCCCCCTCTCTCCCCACTCCCTGCCTGAGACAGAACTCAGTCTTGTATGGGTTCTACACATACATTCTTATTGAACACATTTTCACATTAGTCATATTGCATAGAAGAATTAAAATGAATAGGAGAAACCATGGGAAAAATCCAATCAATTCAAAACATAGCTCAGGAGAAAATATTCTCCTTCATTCTGTGTTCCAATTCTATAGTTGGTCTACCTTATTATAATATAAACTCCTTGAGGACAGGGGTGTCTTTATTCTACTTTTGTTTGTATTCCTAGTACATAACACAGATGATGACACATAGTAAGTGCTAAAGCCAATGATTGTAACTCTGACCTTGACTAGTTTCACAAGATCTTTCCTCTTCTTTGAATAGCTCATTCTAACCTAGAGGAGACATTTCTTATGATGCTATGATTAATTCCTCTCGCTTAGGACACTCTTAATCTGGGTCCCTTTGAGAAGTCAATTTTTTATTAAAATCTTCTTGGTTCCCAAAGCTTTTCACTCTTCCTTTCACATCAGTGGATGAATAAAAGGTACAAAAACAAAGTTAAAGCAGGAGAAAGGTCATTTTCTTCTTCCTGTCTAAACACATAAGTCTAATGTGCCAGCAAAAACCTTTTTGGACTTTAAGCCTTTTTTAAGCTTAAATTAAACTAATGTATTTTTATCACTCAAAACAGAATTTTATATAGATCCTAATAAGTTAATTTGGTAAAACTATTCCTTCTTTATAAACATTATCAAATTATTAATCTCAGCCATCAGGTAATTTGATATACATTCATTTCTTCAGATTCAGTATTCCTCATCCCTAGACTCTGAAGTCGCATGGAATGGTTTTGATTCTGAAGACTGATGAAAAGTATTTTTCTTACTTTTGATTCATTGACTGATTCAATGTTTTCCTGTGAATTTCCTTCAAGAAAATCTCCTGCATGTTTTTTTTCCCTAAATGTGGAAACTATGACCCAAAACTTCCCCTCAAGTTTACAAGGTATTAATATAGAAATTACATGTAGAAAAGCCATCATTTCATTGCACAGAATATGTGAAAGACACAAAGAACTCACAGCAACAGATGCAGAGATTATAAAGTGAACTGAGAGCTAGATATGGAGTCAAGAAGATCTGAGTTCAAATCCAGTCTCAAATATAAGCATTGAGGTACCCCTTTGCCACATACACTCTCAGAGCTTGGTTCAACTTTCCTCTGAACTTTGTATATGCCTGCATGAATCACATACTTTTAGAGGGATATTTTGTAGCAAATATTCTTATTTTACTATCTTAGTAAATGCCTCTTTCTAAAAGTTACTAAATGATAGTTCCCTAGATAATTCTTACTTGGCAACTTTGGAGGAAAGTGCAATGATGGGGACTGGAGCCATTAGAGAATTATCAAATATCCCTCAGGATTACCACAAGAAACAAGAGAGATTCATGTAGCTAAACTCTGGGTCCTTGTTTAATTGATGGCAAGAGGGGTTTGGGTAAGTGTACTCAGAACTTGTATGAGCAAAATACAAATGCAAGTAGGAGAAGTAGGAAATACAAATGAAAGTAACAGAAACTTGGAAATATTGTTTTAATCACAAAGCAATTATAGGTAAATAAATGTTACCCACCCCCCAAAAAATAAAACTTTATCTAAAACAGGGAAAACATCAGGTCCATGATCAATACCTTCAACCATTACTAAACTAATTATTAAATTATTAAAATACTTTATCATTTTCATTCACAACTGAATCATTTTTATATTTCAACAAGAGACAATAAACTCAAAATACAAAGTTGACTAGAGTTATGATTAAACTGTCTTGGTATTTCCAGCTAAAGTCCATTTTCAATTAATATTTTGACATAATGGCAATCCAATTGCTTTATTAATGGACCATTTTTATAGTGAAGCATTTTAACTTAGTCTGCATTTACATTAAAAACAAACAACCCCCCCAGTATGTTAAAGAAAAATGAATGAAAACATGTGGTTATTTTTTTCTTCAAACCCTGTCCTCAACATTTATTTCACTAAATCCACTTTCAACTTTAAATGAAACATTTTAGTCAATTGTTTTTATTTATGTACATGACCATTTATTCAAATCACAGACATGCTTTCACCACCCCAAGCAGAAGTCAACTTTCATTTAATCCGCCAAACGAAAAATGGTACTTCCATATATAGTTTATATTCAAATTAGACATTGTATGAGATATTTAGTAATCAAAAGGATCTAAATTTAGTTTAATTAATGAATAGAGAGAATTTCATCTAGAAATTAACTTCATGATCAATATGAACTATCAGTGTAGCACAGATGCCAAAAAAAGGGAATTGAATCTCAAACTATATTCAGAAGAGATAGAGGTTCTACAAAACTCTGCCTTGATCAGTACACATATGGAAGTTTTCAGCTCAGTTTTGAGCACCTAATTTCAGGAAGACTATTGATTAATTTGAAGGAATCCAGAGGAACATAACCAAGATTATGAAGGATCTTATATTCCTTCTATGTGGGGATCAGCTGTAGAATCAAGTGCTGTAACTCAAACCATTATATAAGTAGACATTTGCATATTAACTTTTAGTTAGTTCAGCATTTTCTGAAAGGTCAACAGTTCTTAACTTTTTGGTCTCATGACTGCTTTACACTCTTAAAAAATGATTCATGCCCCAAAGATTGTTTGTTTTTTTTTTTAATTCTCCATTATATGCAATGTAGGACTGATAAATATCATTCACTTCATGAATTTTGTATTTCTTTGGCTTCTCTGCCATGTCCCTATTAAAGTAATACCTGGGAAACCTGATCATGTTGCAAGATCTAGCCACGCTTATTATTCGCACCTCATCAGCACCCTCTATCCCTCTGATTAGAAAGTGAAGTCATAAATTCCTCCATTTAAGGAATGCGGAAGAACAGACATCTCATTTCCTATTTAACTATTCTCATTTTACACTTTTTAAGCTTCTCCAGATACACTCATTCTTCCAATATAATTTCTCCAGCATGACCATGTTGCTCTGTCCACTTTCCCCTCACCTTTTGACTTTCATTATGCACCTGCTCTGAGGATTGTGGTAAGTGCTAGGGAAAGAAATAAAAATAAATAAATAAAAGACAGTCTTTGTCCTCAAGGCAGTTACTATCTTATGAAGAAAAAAAGAAGCTTATATAACCTTTGCTTAATTGCTATATCAGAAACAAATTTGGTCTGGGAGTCAAGAGATATGACATCTAATTCCAGCTCTGCACTAAATACATTGCATGATCTCAAGATTTCTCTGTCTTCATTTCCTCATCCATATAATGATGATGTTGGATTAAATGATCTCTGTAAATTCTTTTCAGTTCTAAAACTATATGAAGATAAGAATATTTTTTGTTATTGTTGTTGTTCAGTCATTTCAGTTGCATCTGATTCTTTGTGACCTCATTTGGGTTTTCTAAGTTAAGATACTGAAATGGCTTGTCACTTCTTTCTCCAGCTCATTTTACAGATGAGGAGACTGATATTAATAAAGTTAAATGACTTGGCCAGGGTTAACACAGTTTGTAAGTGTGTGAGGTCATATTTGAATTCAGAAAGAATAGTCATGCTGTCTCTAGGTTTGGCACTCCATCCACAACACCACTTTACTTTTTCAAGAGTATTTACATAGAAGGTAGTAACAGTCTATGGTTCTCCATTATCTATTAAGTAAAATACAAATATCATAACTTGATATTCAAGATTCTATTCTGCCTTCCAAACCTCATTGCATGAGTTTTCCTTTTACACCAAAGATGCCTATGACCTTTTCAGTCGACATCTAGCTGGTCTTTGATTTTAGGAAAAATCAGAGACCTCTTACATAATTTTTAATAGTTTTAATTGCATAATAAAAATGCATGAACATAGAAATGAAATTATTTTAAGCAAAAATAACCTGGTCCAATTTTCTAGGTAGGGAAGAGATATCACAGAATCTACATGATTTAAATATTAGACTACATTCACAAGGCATGAAACAAATCATGGAGATTTACGTAGAATGACACAGTGGCTCACAATGATTAACGCTGGATACAAAGTGAATTTATAATTCTAGATATGTTCATTAGTTAATTTTAATTTTTCTATGAGCACTTGTGTTTTTATGTATAAAAATCAGCATTGTTTTAAGTTTAGAGAAGATATGATAGTTGCATTGAATTTTTCTCTCTGTGACAGTGAATAATTTTCTGACTTTTTTGTAGTTAACATCATTTTGGAGGCTATATATTAGTTAATCACCATATAATAGTTTACATTATACAGTAATAGAGTCTTTAAATTTGGTAAAACTCTTAATATCTTAAACTCTATTTCATTTGTTTTCCTGATGATGACCCCAAACACCAAAGACATAAATTGACTTCATAACTAATCTAAATAGGTATTCATGATGAGCAAAATAATAGCACCAAAAAGTGACTTTCAGCAAGTCATTTTACTTCTTAGCAAACCCTACAATTCTCTACAATTATAGGTTGTAGATTGTAGACAAACTGATGCAAAAAAAGGCAAGCAAAATGTCTTTGGAGCTCAGTGTTTATATTTCTGGACTCAAAAGGTGTCCTGGCTCTTCCTGCCCCTGCAACCATCTCATAGGCTCTCAGTCTAGGATTTACTGAGCCTACCTCACACATTCTTGTGAAATACTTTTATTAAATTTTAAATTTGGTCATTTATAACTCTAAAATTGGACAATATTATAAATAAGGATTGGAATTTTTGTTTTGTTGATTATCTGCTATTAGGAAAGTGTTGGATAAAATGTTGATAATGTAAATTAAACTTAAAAAGTGTTTCATGCATTCACTTTTTTCTGGAGAGCTGGTTATTAAACATTTACCAGAACACCCTTGTCCTCAATACATATTTTATGAATGAATGAATGCATGGATGAATTGAGACAGAAATGAAAAGTAAAATATTGCCAGCCTGAAAGCTCCATGTGCTAGGAAAGATTCCAGTCTAAGTTTTTATATAGATCATAGAATAGCATTAATAGTTATTAAACTCCCTGCAATAATATCAAGCAATATGGAAAGACTTCTGATCATTGCCTGGTATTGTAGAAACCATTTCTATTAGCATGGGTTTCAAACCATCACTAAGTATATTTAGTCCTAAGTTGTTGCTTAAAGTCCATCAATATTGGAACTTACAAGGATTTTCCTCAGTTTATGCCAGAGGAGGGAGGGACTAGGTTCAAATATTATTGACTTCAAATCCAGAATTCAACTCACTGTAGAGTGAGTGCCATCCATATTTTAACCCTATTCATGTTAAAAGTAGATAATGTAAAGTGTAATTGGGGAGCATTTTTAGATGTAAATTTATATATTGGGGGTGGTTTTTTTGGGGGGGATCATGATATCTGAGAAATGTCTAATTATATTTTAATAAAAATATATCACATTTCAAAATGGTGCTGAATTCTGCATATGTGTTTGTGTTAAGTGTGTGTTTTAATTCTGCTAATCAAGATACCTGAATCATAAGAATGAGTGAGCTCACGTTCTTTTGTGTTTCATCTATTTGAATTTCATTCATTCTGATCATTAACAAGGAAAGACCATCATAAATGGGAGCTTATTGTCTTCTTCACTGTTAAGACAATTTCAAATTACCTAGAGGCTTTGTGGAAGGAATATGTTCACTATTCTCTTCTTAAGTGGTCCAATAGGGCAACTGCAAAAATATGTGTAAATTTGAAATATTTTCTCAAAGAAAACTTTATATCAGGCTTAAAAAAGACACATACATTATGAGAAACTAATGCACAGAAATGTCCTGATTACTCTGTAGCACATTTTTTTTCATTTCACCGGAAGATGAAGAATATGAAATCAGTGTTCTGATGCAATTTACCTGAAACATTAAAATTTATTCTGTCCTATTTGGACTGAGGTATGAGATCTACCATTGTAAATATTATGGAAAAAAGTGTGTGTCTAAAAGTTTATATCATTTTCAGGGTTCTGTATGCTTCAAATACCTCAGCATTGATTCATATATAGAGCAGAATTGCTGTTGTTTTGTCATTTTGAAGTTATTTCCAATTCTTTGTGACTCTGGGGTTTTCTTGGCAAAGAATAGTTTGCCATTTTCTTCTCCAGTTTATTGTACATATGTGGAAACTGAGGCCAGTAAGTTAAGTGGTACACCCTGGTGGCACCCAATAAATGTGTAAAGATGAATTTGAACTCAGATTTTCTTAATTACAGATGTAGTACTCTATCCACTGTACCACCTGGTTGCCATAGAATAGAGTAGCTTCCAGCAACTCCATTTAAATCAATCCCATTTCCAACTTCTAAGACAGACTATGCTGAAAAAACTAAAGCAAATTTTAGAATTTTTCAGACAAGGGTTGCATCCAGAAGATGGATCCTCTGGTCTAACTTCTGGCCTTCTCAAAACACACCAAGTGTCTAATATTCAACATTTGACACTCTCCATTTTAAAGAATGAAATTGATACATTAGTTGATGGGAAGAAATACTGAATAGTGAGGAGGCTAGAAAGCATTTAATATAGTATAAAAATTAATTAAAATGCCAAAGAAGAGATGAAAAAGAAGAAGAGGTACACTAGGTATGTCTCCAAATGTGTGAAGTGAGCAAAGGATCAGACTGCATTTTTGTTCCAGAAAACAGAACTAGAAAATTTCAGAAAAAGTAAGACATAGATTCAGCTTCCACTTATTATTTTTTCTAGCCAATAGACATGACCAACAATAGAAATAGTAAATTTATAATTCAGGAAGTTATCAAAAAGAGGCAACTATGGATATTGCTATGGGAATGCTACTAAGGATTCAAAGGTAGACCAAGGTGCTCTTCCAACCTTTAAGTTTCCTTCCATAATTCTCCTTCTCAGCTAAGCCATGATGAATTTTTTTAAACCAAATACCAAGCAGTGAAATATGGAAAATCTGAGGTGGAGAAATATTACTCAAAATGACAACTATACATATATGTATATATATAAACATACACATATATACATATGTGTGCACATATATGTATATTCATATGTACCTGTGTATTTATGTGTGTGTGTATAAATAGTGAAGCATGTGTATATACTTATTAAATAGTGTTGTAAGGTTGGAAAGCACTTTATAGTTATTATCTTATTTGATCCTCATAAGAGTCAGTTAGGCTTGCAACTTCAGTGTCACGCTTCTCACTCTGTCACCTCACAATATCAATCAATTGTTAAATGTTGTCATTTTTACTCTCATAAAATCTCTTGCAAATGTCCTCCTTTTCTACTCTACAATGATTCTTATGCAAAAGCCAGTCATCTCTTTCCAGTCATCTCTATTGCAACAGCCTACTTAATCTCGCTGACACAATTCTTACCTGATTTGAATCTATCCTCCACGTAGCTGTCAAATTGTTCTTAAAGCCCAGGTCAGAACATATCAAGCGATCAAGATATTTAATCCTTTTAAGAATGGAATAGAATTAAGGCACAATTAATCCAAGAGACTAAAGATCATAAAATATTGTGATGTATTGATTGGATAACATTATGTCCCCTCTAATTAAGTCACATCCCCTTAAATATCTACTCAATCAGCTGAAAAACCAAGAATCTTTGATGTCTTATTTTGAGCTTTGCTTGATGTGAAAACTGTCAATGCAGATGAATTTGTCTTTGATTTAGTAATTCCAAGAGATTACATAAGACACTCAGATGCTAAATCTTGTTCAGTCACATACTTCGTGTCAGAGACATAATATGAACCCAGGCCATTCTTTATTCTATCAATAAGTAGGAGTTATTAAACTATTTTTTGTTGTTAACTTTTAAACTCAAAATTTATTGAAGACTTCAAGGAGTTTTTGTTTATCTGGATTATATCTGTTGAGATTTACTGTGTTAGGAAATAAAACTTATTTAAAATATATGTTAATTAAATAACTTATTGCATGCTAATATAAATATATTTTTAATTTAAAAATAAGTATATTTTCCACAAATATTGAAGTGATATTTTTACATATTTTTACAAATACACTTAATATAATTACAACATGTATAACTAGATGAGCCCCATACACTAGCAACCTTGCAAATGAAGAGTATGAAGTCTGGATCACAGAATTAAAATTTTATTTTGCAGACCTCTTCCTGTGGGAGAGTAAAAAAAAAAAAAACATGAGGGAGGATGCAACTGACATAAATAAAATTAATTTATTAAATAAAATACTCTTTGGGTAGGCTCATATAAATCAGTGTGCTAGTTATTTAAAAACTGAAGATTTCTTTTTCTTTTGAAAAAATCACCAAGAAAATATAGCTATATTTTTAAAGTCATGATTGTTTTTTTTGTTCACAATAGTCTACCCCAAGACCTCAGGTCTATCTAATCAAATCATACCTAGAAAAAATGCATATGACTTCCTTCAGAACATCAAATCATCCAACTTTTGCTAAAGAATTCTAGTACTGGGAATCTACTATTTCCCAGTTCTACCCTTTGTACTTTTTCACAACTAGTTGTTAGGATATTTTTTTCCCAAAAATGATATGTGTTTGTTTCTTGGAAACTTCTCCACCATCATTCTGAGTTCTGTCTTCTTAGAATAGAGAAAATATCATTAGTCTTCAAGGAGGCAATTTTTTAAAGATTTAAATATAATTGTAATGTTCCCCATAATCCTTTTTCCCCCTTCAGGTTGAGCATATCTATTTCTGACAATTAATCATTTAATCAAGAAGGTATTAAGCAGTTATTTTTTGTTAGTTGCTATGCTAGATGCTGGGAACAGTTTTTAAAGGAATTCATTCTTATTCTCAAGGAGATTGTATTTTATCAGGGGGGATGTTATACATATGTGACTACATAGAAAAATTTGAAATGAAGTGAAATATAGAATAATTAGAGTTGGATCAATCACATACAGCATCAAGATGAGGCTCTCATCCATCAGGTTCATCCTGAATGTTCCACAGCTTATCAGTGGTACTTCTTAATCTGAGGTTCCCAGAACCGAACACGATGGTTCCAATGTGTCCTGTTCAGGACAAAATACGGTTGGACTATGTTCTCCTTATTCTTAATAACTGTTCCTAGTGGTGATGTGAGAATAAATGTACTTGAGTTCTTAAAGGTCATGCTAAAAGATAACAAATTCTGTCATGCCTTGAGCTGAAAACACTTCACACATATCCGTAGTTGAAGATCATGTCTGTGATCTCAGGAACAACCTCATTGTTTGTGGAGTGTCATTACCAGCTTGATTCCCAAGATACTCCTTTCTTCAGGGATAAAAACAAAATTTCAAACACCCTCTACTAAGTAAAACAAACAAACAAATAAAAATAAACCAAAAACTTTGTTTCAGTTAGGATTGATTGAGTGCTAGGAACACAATAAAAGATACTCAAAGCATTACTATGTTGAAGAAATATTTATATATATATTTCCCTTAGTTTAATTTAGAGGACATGTTAAAAAAGTGCATGTGTGTGTATGTGTATGTGTGTATGTGTGTATGTGTGTGTGTGTGTGTGTGTGTGTGTGTTTTGGTATTTAAGTGATCAAGATTCCAAATGGAGGCATACTGTACACAGTTTGAAAATGATAGAATTGGGAGATAATCTGATTGGGATATTAAGTGAAATGATCAACCATTTTATTTCTACATCATTTGGAAATTGGATCTACTCAAATTGAGAGGCAATTACATTTAGGAACATTAAAATGAAATGCCAAGTGATGCAACATTTGCCCAACCACTGAAATTCAGTTCTGTAAGCCATAACATAGACAAATTCATGGCTGGATCCAAGATGCTTTTTTAACAACATGATGAGAGCAACAAAATTTTGGATTTATGTGAATTACCTATTGTCTTCACCTTTCCAATTAAGAAAAAATAAGGCAGGCTCACTGTTACTGAGTTCATGATAAAAGGTCATAATACTTATGTGCTTGGCTACTTAATGTTTATTAGACCACAGCAATCTCTGTGTTCATTTATTTTAATTTGCCTTGCAGACCAATAAGCTTTGGACAAATGACCAATTATTCCAAACACATGCAGTTATTTCATTTTGCAGGTGCTTCAAAATAGCCTTTGGAAATGTAACAGTTGCTACTCCCTGTCTTTATTATGCTGAGCCAAATTTGAACTCCTGACCTAGATTTGAGGAGTACTTTGGATCTGCTATAAATCCTTTTAATTTTATAGGCATCTGAGAAAGCATTTTGCTTTTTACAGTACGTGGTTAACAAAAAAAAAAGCCTCTTGAATGTGTGTTCAACAGCATGAATTGGAGGAGGGTTTGGGTAAGGGGGTGAGGGTGGAATGTAATTGAAACGTACATAATTGAAGCATGAGGAAGATCACCAGTAAAGGCTTTTTATCACTTCAGTGAAGTGGAAGATAACTTGTGGTTCAACGTAGCTTTCAGTTTCTTCCTATGATTTCTGTACAGGAAATATTGCTATTTCTTCTTTTTATAGGAAGCATTTGTGATGTCAGAATTACAACCCAGGTCACAATATGCTGACATTGTGGAATGTCTTCAAGGTCTATCAGCTACAGCAATGACATTTATCACAAGTCTCTCTTGCATGGGCTCCTATGCCTTCATCATAAACACCGCAGGAATCTGCAAAGAGTGACATCCTGGAATAAAAACAGTTTATCATAAATGCTAGCTTCAGGGATTCAAAGATGTGTCTAAGCTTCTCAATGTAAAGCAATCCTAACAGATGATTTTCTGGTCAAACAAGCAGCAGGATAACTGATAAAGGGGGCTTTTCACATATGTGACTAGAACTCAGAAAATCAATTTGCAGGTTCCAGTCACTTCAGCGTATTTTTGTGGAATGCCGCAACCTTTCAATAGATCATTTTGAAAAATTGTATATGTTTTTCTGCAGCTGAACTTCACTGAATGATATCTACTGGGGAGCTGCAAGGTACAGATTGGTTTTTATTGCAATTTGTGAACTGTCACAGTCAGGGTTATTGACTAAAAAACGTTCTTCGAACAGTATTTCTGATATTTTGATTTACTTCTTATTGACAAGGGAAAACTTGAATGTACTTTTAAAATATTAAGTTTTGCTACAGGTATTGCAAAAGACTTAGAAAACCATAGTATTGGGGATATAGCAATAAGAAAGTAATTCAACTTGAGAGAGAAGGTCCGTTCAAAAGCAAGGGACCTAAGGAAATTTTTAGAGCAAACAGCACTAGAATGACCATTTAATGTCTCTGTAATCATTAGTTCTAAAATATAATGGGACACCTTAACTCAAAAATGTAAAATTTTATACTATTATATTATTCATTTGTATCATCAAGGCAATATTCACAGCACTGGTGGTGACTATGAATGTGCCAGTATAGTTCTCAATCACAAAATATAAAAGGCTCTCCTTATAGAAGGCAGAAGAAAAATATTTATTTAAACAACAGAAAACAAAATCCATCATGGTGACCAAGAAGTTAATAAACATCACCACAACAGAGTGCAAAGCCATTCTCAAACCTCCCTTCCCCCAGCTAGGGCCTTCTCACTATCAAGTGTCACAATGTGTTAGTCTCAAATCTCCCCTCCCTCAGCCAGGGCCTGCTCACCATCAACGGTCACAATGTGTTGGTTTGGTCTGTGTCAGCTGGCCTGTGTCAGTTGGTCTCTGACCTGACTGCACCCACTCACTTCCTCCTGTTTCAGCTCTACCTTTCCTATTCTGCCTCTTCAGCAAGCTCCTCCAACCACATGTGCCCCAGGCTTCCAGGCAATTTAAGGAGATCATATGAGCCTATTAATTAATGAGAAAGATCGTTCCATTTAAATTACTATTACATTTGCCCCAAGATTGTTCATATTCATTACATAGGTCAATGGGGCAACTGATATTATAAGAACCCCATCATTCCCCCTCAACAAGCAGGAGTCATAATCTTGGGGTAAGAGGTGAAGGTCTCTTCTTCCACAGCTACATCCTGCTGAGATTTGGACATAGAGCTGTCTCTGCCCCAAGAGGTTCCATTTCAGAGATCAGTTCTTTACCTGGCATCTGGAGTTTGGTTAACTTCAGGTCCAGAGATGACACATCACCATCATGGATAGGAGGTGACATCTGGCTTAAGCAATCAGGCATCTGTAGGTGGAGGGTACTAAGCCTATAGGAAACAAATCTAGCAATCAGTGTTAACAGATGAAAAGACAAAAGGGCAAACAAACAATACAAGGAAACAATAACCAGAAGCAGGGTAGATATACAGTCAGCTGTGGTTCTGGATTTCATAAACCCACTATCACAGTCTCTTTCACGGTAGAATATATGAATTAAGGGTACAATTTTGTAATCATCCTGTCTTCCTTACTACAAACTGGTATCTCCCCTCAGGTAAATTTAAAGTCATACTTCTCAATATGTCTATTCCAATGAAGTATTCAGGAATGGGTACAATTACCATGGCATATTCTTTAAGTAATTGTCCAGTTTTCATTGTTAGATTAATTTGTCTGACTGATATTTCAACCACTCCCAATCCTGTGATAGTCATAGGAGTTATATGTTTAAACTTATCAGAGTTTCCATATATAAGGGAGACTTCTGACCCTGTGTCTATTAATGCCCTGATTACAATATTTGATCCATTTTTCAAGTATATGGTCAAATTGATATGGAGTCTGTAATCCTGTCTGTGTATTTCATTAATCTCAGCTAGGGCTCAGCTAACTTCCTGTTCTCCCTGAAGGTGCTACAAACTTGGATACAAGGGTTCAGCAGCATGTGTAGGGACAGTTCTTACTTCTCTATTTCCTCTGATATCAAGTCCCTTTTCTCGGTACATTCTGTATAATTCGTTTGTTGGAATACCATCTATGCTTCTAAAATCTACCCCTGATCTCAATAGAGCAGTAAACAATTCTCTCCTCATCAATATCTTCTGAATCTGCTTGGTATTTACTTTTCTCCCTCTAGTAATGTTGTCTTTTCCCCAGTCTCCTAAGTCACCTAACTGTGAAATCTTGTCCAGCACCTCTGAAAGAAGGTGCCCTATTTCCCTAATTATTAGAGTGAAAATCAAGTTCTTATACATAGGAAGAGCTCTCTTCACTATTATATTCCTATGGTAAACTACAAAGGGAGTATCATAGTATGCATCTGCATTTCCAAACATTTTGGCAGTCTTCATTACCTCCTCCTTTAATATACAGTCCCTAAGTGAATACCAGGGCCTGTCTCCACTAGGCCACATAGAGTCAATAGTCAGAAGGATAGTGCCTACCGTAGCCTTCTGCAGCCAAAGCTAACAGATTAGTTGTATTATTACCTCCTTGCATTTTGTAATCTCTAAAAGTTTGCTGTACAAAAGGATTCTGACTAATGCCTATAAATTTCAGGCAATGTATGTGATCAATAGCTATTTCTCCAGCTCTGTCATCACTGATTCTCACCTTCCAAAATATTGACGATCCTCCCATCCCAAAATTTCTGTGACCTCCTGGTGAGTAAAATCCTCAATTATTTCCCTAAACAGAATTACCTCCTTGGTTCTCCTGTTTCCACCTCACTACTGGGTAGACTTCTGACTGAGAAATTTCTTCCTCTAAAATTATTTTACTTCCTTTGTCACTGTGGCAACCAGCCTGAGTCTGTACAAAAGTCAAATGCACATTTCTTTTGTTACCTTTCAGCTTCTTCTGAGCTAAATGAACAGCCTTTCCTTCTGCCTGAGACATCCCCCCCACTCCCAGACTGCTCTAGTACTTTTTTTCCATCTGAATTTTTTCTTTATGCAGCCCATCTCGGTTTCTACATATAATATGGCAAGTCATTAGTAAAATCCAGCCTCTCCTACTTACCCCTGCCAACTCCTCCATTGATGTAATTGGTATTCCTTGAAAACACCTTTTCAAATCTCCAGGTTCCACTTCCTGTAACCTCTCTTCCCAGTTTTCACAGGGTACAGGTCTTCTAGCTCTCTCCCTTGCTAGTGAGAAAAATAGTAAATTCTCCTATCCTGGGATATTAATGTCTTCCTCTAAGTCATTTCTGCCTCCAAATAGAGAATTTTTTACTTTGAGATTCTGTTCATGATGCCAAATGAATCACCAAGGCAATATTCACAGCACTGGTGGTGACTATAAACATGACAGTGTAGTTCCCAATCACAAAATATAAGACTGTCTAAATAGAAGGCAGAAGAAAAGCATTTATTTAAATATCAGAAAACCAAATCTGTCATAGTGACCAAGAAGATAATAAACATGATCACAGAGAAGGCAAAGCCATTCTCAAATCTTCCCTCCCCTAGCCAGGGACTTCTCACCACTAGCTGTCACAATGTGTCAGTTGACCTGTGCCAGTTGGCCTGTATGCTTTCTGCCCTGACCTAACACATACACATACATATGTATATACACACATACACACACATATGTATATACACACACATACACATATATGTATATATACATGTATACATGCACATACATATATGTATGTGTATATATGTGTATATATACACACATATATATGTATACGTATATATACATATATTTGTATATATGTATGTGTATGTATATGTGTGTATATATGCATATACATATACATGTATATACATGTATGCATATGTATATGTATATATACACATATATGTATGTATACATACATATGAATTGATTTCCTTTGGATATTGATTATTAGTCTCAAAACTAGAATAACAGAGGTCTAAGAATCTTCTTAAACATGGAACACAATACTTCTGATGTAGCATTGTCAATGTGACCTACATCTTGACTATCATTCATTTGATATTTGGTTCTATGCCTTTTTTAATATTGACTAAAATAATAATTACTATTTTTGACACACATATATTATTTATATATATATATGCACATTACAATCCAATGAACCCCTCAAATGTTTCCTGTTTTTAAAAACCTTTGTATTAATTAATTTTGTTTTCATTTTCAACATTCTCTTCCACAAGATTTTGAGTTCCAGTATTTCTCCCCATCTCTCCCTACTCCACAGCACAAGATGGCATACATTCTGATTACCTTTTCCCCTAATCTGACTTTCCTCCTACTATACTCTCCCTTTCTCTTATCCTCTTCCCTTTTATTCTCTGCTAGGGAAAGATAGATTTCTATACCCCATACCTGTATATCTTGTTTCCCAGTTGCATGTAAAAAAATTTTTTGACATTTTTTAAAGAACTTTGAGTTCCAAATTCTTTCCCTTTCTCCCTCCCCACGCACTTGAGAAGGCAAACAATTTGATATAGGTTATACATGTGTAGTCACACAAAACACTTCCATAATAGGCATGTTGTGAAAGACTATATTTCCCTCCATCTTATCGCAGGGCCCTCCCATTTATTCTATTCTCTCCTTTGACCCTACCCTTCCCCAAAAGTGTTTGCTTCTGTTTACCTTTCCCTCAGTCTGCCTTTCCTTCTGTCACCACCACTCCCCCCATCTCATTCTCCATTACTTTCCTATAGGGTAAAATAAATTTCCATACCCAATTGAATGTGTATGCTATTCCTTAAGACAAATGTGATAACAGTAAGATTCATTCATTCACTTTCACCTTTCCCTTTTCCCCTCCACTTTAAAAGCTTTTTCTTGACTCTTTTTTGTGAGTTAATTTATCCCATTCTACATCTCCCTGTCTCCTTCAACCTGTTCCTTCCTCTCTCACTCTTAATTTTATTTTTAGATATCATCTCTTCATATTCAGTTCACCCTGTGCCCTTGTGTGTGTGTGCAAACATACATACACATTATACATATATGCATGTACAAAATACACACATACACATATATACACACATATATCTGTGTGTATGTATATACATATACACACACTCATATATAACCACATATCCATATATATATATGTGTATATATATATATGTATATACATGTACATATACATATATATTCCCTCCAAATATCTTAATGCTGAGAAAGGTCTCATGAGTTGCAAATATCATTTTTCCATGTAGGAATGTAAATAGTTACACTTTATGAAGTCCCTTACAATTTCTCTTTCCTGTTTACCTTTTGATGCTTCTCTGGAGTATTGAATGTGAAAGTCCAATTTTCTATTTAGATCTGATCTTTTTACCAAGAATGCTTGAAAGCCGAGACAGAGTCAAGATGGCAGAGTAGGAGCAGAGACTTGCTAGAGCTCTCCCACCAAGCCCAGCCAAAACCTGTAAAAAATGACTCTAAATAATTCTAGAGCTGCAGAACACAGAGAATGGTGGAGTGAAGCAAATCTCCAGTCCAAGAAAGCCTGGAAGGTCGATGGGAAGTTTCTTTCTGTTATGCTTAGAGGAGAGTACAATTTAGTGTGGGCCATGCCACCATAGACAGGACCTGAGCAGGCCTCAGTGGTCCTGAATCTCAGGCACCAATGGCAGTTTCCAGACCTCACAAGCCCAAAATACCATCCAAAAATTAGAAGGTCAGTGGAAAAAACCTGTTGAACATGTGTAAGAGAGTAGAGTGTTCCAGTCCTAGGCCCAGGGCAGCAAAGGGGAGTGAAGGAGCTTAGGTCAATACCTAACACCATACACAAGAATAAAGTCCAAATGAGTACAAGATCTAGGTATAAAACGATACTATAAACAAATTAGGGGAGCAAGGAACAGCACATTTTTCAGATCTATGAAGAAGGGAAGAATTTTGAATAAACAAGAGATAGAAAGCATTATGAAGTACAAGATGGATAATTGTGATTATATTGAACTGAAAAGGTTTTGCACAAACAAACCCAAAGCAATCAAGATTTGGAGGGAAGCAGAAAACTGGGAAAGAATTTTTAAAACTAGTGTCTGTGATAAAGGCATCATTTCTAAAATATATAGAGACTTGAGTCAAATGTACTAGTCAAATACAAGTGATTCCCCAACTGATAAATGGTCAATTTGCCATCACCAAGACATAGATCTGGGAGAAGAATATCATTCCAGTTTCTGGCCAGAACAGAAAACAGTTGCTGTCTACACTCATTCTAAGCCATCAAAACTTAAGCAGAAAGCCACAGTGGAAGCTTGAGTTGGGACTATTTTTGTACCTTCAATGAAAGCCAGTCTAATTTAGTTTTAAAGATATACTCTAGTAGCTAGTTTTAAAACAGAAGGGACTTTTTAAAAACATATCTTTCTAGAGCTAAAATTCAAGAAATAAAAATTAACAAAAAATCTACTCAGAAAAAAGTAAATTGTCCCAGTTTTTTTGAGAAAAAAATAAAAATGAAGGAAAAGGAGGAGGAGAAAGAGGGGATGGCACCATTCTCCTAAAAACCTAACTCACTCCTTCCCTCAGATATACACAACATGCATGGTAGAATTAAACTTGCACTTAGACTATAATAGTAGGGAGGAACACTGCAGACAACAGGTTTGATACCACCATCTACATCATTGAAGAGAATACTCACTTTGACATATTTAACAATTTTCAAGTGTTTAAAAATTTGTCATGGTGAAAGGTAGTGAGTTGTTTTTTTTTTTTTTCCATTTGGTCCCAAAATATAGAATCCAACATGATGATTGGACTGAAAAGGATATTTTTTTCTTGACATAAAAAGTAACTTTAATACCTAGGGTTATGCATAAAAAGAATATTCTCTACTTTTGTATATAATGGGGTCCTCCTCTTCAAAAATCTTCAATTGGAGGATGGATAAACTTTTTTTTCTGTTTTTATTGTAGAGATTATTATTTTATAGGATGTGTTGGACTTGATGGCCACTGAGTTCCCTTATGATAAAAAAAAGAATGATTTTGTTAAGTATTCATTGGGCACTTTCTCTTTGCAGGTCAGTATGCTAGACAATAGAATTAGAAAAGAGCAAGGTGCAAGGTTCAAGCTCCCCAAATACCTAAATTTATACTATAGTGACTTCATACTTGATCTGGTAAGGAATTATTCTGAAAAGATAGCTCTTGACACTGCTAAAATGAAAAACAATAACAAAAACAGCAAACTTTTTTTCTCATGGTGAGGCAGCCAAAACAATAAATTATATTAATCGCTCTATTCTTGCACTTCAAAACAAAAGCTAAAAGCTGCTCTAAGTCCAGGAGGTGAAACGAAATAGCATCATTTTACCTTTTAAAAGTAAGTCAAAGCTCCACCCCCAGGAATGTAAAGTTGTCAGAGCCTCAGAGGTAATGAAACAAAGGAAACCCTTGCAGGGATCAACCCTGTGTAGACCGAACTCAAGAAAAAAATGTGCTGGAACAAATGGAACACTTGCTGAGTTGTGCTTTATGAGAAAAATGAGCTGCTCAAGGGAAATGATAACAAAGAGGGGAGCAGAGGCTGTATCTTAAAACTAGAATCTTTTTCCTTAAGAGAGTTATACATAGTTTTTGAAAATCAAATCTATGGGGGGGAAAATCTTTTTCTTTAAGTCTTTGAACTCTTCCTCTAGGCATCAGCACCAAAGAGGAAGGAATGCAGTCCAAATGACTTGTACTTCATAGAACCAGGAAGAGATTTGTGGGGGGGGAAAAAAAACATTTCAAAGTACAAGAAAACCTAAGGCATCATCTGTTTCTATTATTTTTATTGTTTCCTCATGCCAGAAGCTTAAGTATGGGGCCACAATTGGAATTAGGAACAAGTTTTAACTACCTTTATCATAGCTTTTAATATCACTTTTACAACTTTTGATAATTTCTAATATGTTCCTTTTTGACACACCAATCAAAAGTATAAAGAGAGTAACAATTATTATCCCTGTTATAAAAATGGGCAAATTGAGTCTTAGAAATACGAAATGTCTTGAATGTAGTAATTATAGTTTACAAGGGACATCTCTGGAATTTATATAAATATATATTTCACTTTTTAATATATCACTTTTTCTCTACAAGTGATAAGATTCTACAAATACATTGTAGAATGTTTTATGTGTTACATTGTATATCATTATATTACATTGTATTGCTATATTATTACATTATGTCATGTTGCAGTATATTATTGTTACAGCGTTGTTGTTGTTGGTGCTAATTTGCTAAGAGTGTTATCTTATGCTCTACTCAAAAACTCAAGTGTATCTGTAATTTCATGAATTTAGGAAAAAAACCTCCAGCAGTAGAAATCACAACCTATCCATGTCTGCCCACCCACACGATTCTTTCTCCTCATCTACAAGTGTGCAAAAGAGATCTAACCAATGTTTTGAAAGCCTTCCTGTCTATCTCTTAACGTTGAAATAATATTAATGAAACAGTCTGACTCCAGATACTCTTGATAATTTCACAACAATCTTGTGCATGGCTTAGATCTCTATATGTCTGTCTATCTATCTAACTATCCATCTATCTATACACACATGTCTATACATACATATGCACACACACACATATATATGTATACAATCTGAATTGATTTCTTTAAAGTCTTTAGAGCTATCTTAATCTCTCCTTTAAGAACATCTGAGACAATGAAGTTAGCATCTAAGTGAGATGGTTTTCCTGTTTCTGAGGATTCCGGCATTATAATTTTTATAACTATTGGCCAAGATGGCAGAGTGAGAGCAACAACTCACCTAACCTCTTAGACAAACTCTTTCAGATACCTCTAAAAAGAGAATCTGACCAAATTTTGGAGGTGCAGAATGCAATAGGAGATGGATTGTGGCAGATTCACAGCCCAGGACAGACTGGAAAATTGATTGGAAGAATTTTTTCCATGGGAGAGGATGAGCACACAGCACACAATGCAACGTGTTCTGGCTGCCACAAGCCCTGGGGTGGTCTGAGGAAGACACAGCACAGCTGGATAGCAGCTGAGGGTGGGAGTCCAGTGGAGCCAAGAGAGGGAGAGATGCAGAAGGAGGCCCAGGTATCTGCAGCAGCTGGGTCTGAGACTTTCAGCCCGCAGATTGAATGTCTGTAAGTCACCTACTTGAACTTCCAGGAATCAAAGTGGTGACATGATAGGTAAATGCACTCTTGCAGTCCCTTTGTTGACCTTGAAAGAATCATAAAATATTTCCCCAGAAAAATCCTGGAACAGTGGGATCAGTGGAAGGGGAAAACACTCTCATAGCACCCAAGGCTAGGAAAACCAGAGAGGAGGATTCCTCTTATTGTGGAGGAGGACAAGAGCTGTCCCAGGCAGCCCCATCTCAATAAACCAACCAAGAGGAGATGCTGAGCTCAGGAGGGAGGAGCCTGCACCCACCAACACTAGGACCCAAGTGCCTCAGTCCTCCAGGGTAAATGGAAAGACACTATGGCAGCCAGGAGAACCAAGTGCTGAGCTTGCCTTTGCTCTAGTTCAGCTGAGGAGGTCTCCCATGAACAGACCACCCATCCCCCCCACTTAACAACCTAACTCAGGGCTAATTTGGGGAAACACAAACAGATTTCACCTTTGCTTTCTCATACCAAACAGCTCAGCACCAGGTTCTTTACCATTTAGCTGAAAGAACCAAAGCCCCCAACACACAAAACCTCACAAACATGAGTAAGAAGCAAAGGAGGAAGGAAAAGAACATAGAATCTTTCTCTGTGAACAAGGACCAAAACACGAATACCAAAGGGGTCAGTATTGAGACTGTACTCCCATCTGAAACTTCAGAAGGGACTATAAACTGCTAGCATGCAAAAAGAGCACTCCAGGAAGAGCTAAAGAAGGAAATGAAGAAATTGAAGCATTTCTAAGAATTGGCAAAGAAGAAACTAAGTTATCACTCTTTGCAGATGATATGCTGCTTTACTTGGAGAATCCCAGAGATTGAAGTACAAAAGTACTTGAAAAAATAAACAACTTTGGAAAAGTTGCAGGTTACAAAATAAACCCCCACAAATCTTCTGCATTTCTATATATTGGTAACAAAGTCCAAAAGGAAGAGATAGAGAGAGAAATATCATTTAAAGCTAGGGTGGACAATAAAATATATTTGTGAGCCCACCAGCCCAAACAAATCCAGGGACTATATGAACAAAATTACATGACACTTTTCACACAAGTAAAGTCATATCTAATCATGTGGAAAAACATCAGATGCTCTTGGGTGGGCTGACCCAATGTAATAAAATAAAAATGACAATTTTACTTAAATTAATTTACTTGTTTAGTGCCATATCAATCAAACTATCAGATAACTATTTGCGAGAGCTGGAAAAAAATAATATCAAAATTCATCTGAAAGAACAAAAAGTCCAGAGTACCAAGGGAACTAATGAAAAGAAATACTAAAGAAGGTGGCCTAGCTCTACCAGATCTCAATTTGTTTTATAAAGCAGCTATTAGGGGGCAGAGCCAAGATGGCGGAGTAGAAAGATGCACATACACATAGCTCCGAACCCACAACACATAGAATGGCTACAAGGAAGTAACTCACGGAGAATTCTGCACCCAGAGGCCATGGAACATTGGAGCGAGGGAGATTTCTGTTCTGGAGAGACCTGCAAACCTCTCGCGGGGGATCCTTGGCGCTGCAGATTGGGCGCCGGGACTGGGAGCTGAGTGCAGCCCTGCACTGGCCGCGGCTCCGAGAGGTACAGATCCGAGCAGGCTTCAGGGACGGGATCTCCAACAGCAGCACAAGCCCCTCCACCCACAGGTGATGGGGGTCAGTGAGAGAGTCTCTTTGGCGGGTCGAGAGGGGAGTGGGGTTCCCCCATGATTCAGGCCCCCCCGGGAGGTAGAAGCTGAGAGGCGGCTGCAGACTGGGGCTCCCCAAGGGGGCAGGAGCCTGGATCCATTGTGGAAGGTCTGTGCATAAACCCCCTGAGGGAACTGAGCCTGAGAGGCGGCCCTGCCCCCAACTGAGCATCTGAACTTAATCTCACACTGAATAGCAGCTCTGCCCCCGCCAAAAGCCCTAAGGCTGGAAGCAGCATTTGAATCTCAGACCCCAAACACTGGCTGGGAGGATCAGGAGGTGAGGTGGGTGTGAGGAGAATATTCAGAGGTCAAGTCACTGGCTGGGAAAATGCCCAGAAAAGGGAAAAGAAATAAGATAATAGAAGGTTACTTTCTTGGAGAACAGACATTTCCTCCCTTCCTTTCTGATGAGGAAGAACAATGCTTACCATCAGGCAAAGACACAGAAGGCAAGGCTTCTGTGTCCCAGCCCACCCAATGGGCTCAGGCCATGGAAGAGCTCAAAAAGAATTTTGAAAATCAAGTTAGAGAGGTGGAGGAAAAACTGGGAAGAGAAATGAGACAGATGAAAGAAAAGCATGAAAAGCAGATCAGCTCCCTGCTAAAGGAGAACCAAAAAAATGTTGAAGAAATTAACACCTTGAAAAGTAGCCTAACTCAATTGGCAAAAGAGGTTCAAAAAGCCAATGAGGAGAAGAATGCTTTCAAAAGCAGAATTAGCCAAATGGAAAAGGAAATTCAAAAGCTCACTGAAGAAAATAGTTCTGTCAAAATTAGAATGGCACAGATGGAGGCTAATGACTTTATGAGAAAGCAAGATATCACAGAACAAAGAGAGAAGAATGAAAAAATGGAAGATAATGTGAAATATCTCATTGGAAAAACAACAGACCTGGAAAATAGATCCAGGAGAGACAATTTAAAAATTATGGGACTACCTGAAAGCCATGATCAAAAGAAGAGCCTAAACATCATCTTTCATGAACTTATCAAAAAAAACTGCCTTGAGATTCTAGAACCAGAGGGCAAAATAAATATTCAAGGAATCCGCAGAACACAGCCTGAAAGAGATCCAAAAAGAGAAACTCCTAGGAACATTGTGGCCAAATTCCAGAGTTCCCAGGTCAAGGAGAAAATATTGCAAGCAGCTAGAAAGAAACAATTCAAGTATTGTGTAAATACAATCAGGATAACACAAGATCTAGCAGCCTCTACATTAAGGAATCAAAGGGCATGGAATAGGACATTCCAGAAGTCAAAGGAACTAGGACTAAAACCAAGAATCACCTACCCAGCAAAACTGAGTATAATACTTCAGGGGAAAAATTGGTCTTTCAGTGAAATAGAGGACTTTCAAGCATTCTTGATGAAAAGACCAGAGCTGAAAAGAAAATTTGACTTTCAAACACAAGAATGAAGAGAACCAGGAAAAGGTGAACAGCAAAGAGAAGTCATAAGGGACTTACTAAAGCTGAACTGCTTACATTCCTACATGGAAAGATAATATTTGTAACTCTTGAAACATTTCAGTATCTGGGTACTGGGTGGGATTACACACACACACATACACACACACACACATACATAGAGACAGAGTGCACAGAGTGAATTGAAGAGGATGGGATCATATCTTAAAAAAAATGAAATCAAGCAGTGAGAGAGAAATGTATTGGGAGGAGAAAGGGAGAAACTGAATGGGACAAATTATCTCTCATAAAAGAGGCAAGCAAAAGACTCATTAGTGGAGGGATAAAGAGGGGAGGTGAGAGAAAAACATGAAGTCTACTCTCATCACATTCCACTAAAGGAAAGAATAAAATGCACACTCATTTTGGTAGGAAAACCTATCTCACAATACAGGAAAGTGGGGGATAAGGGGACAAGCAGGGTGGGGGGGATGATAGAAGGGAGGGCATAGGGAGGAGAGTGCAATTCGAGGTCGACACTCATGGGGAGGGATAGGATTAAAAGAGAATAGAAGTAATGCGGGACAGGATAGGATGGAGGGAAATGTAGTTAGTCCTATACAACACAACTATTATGGAAGTCATTTGCAAAACTACACAGATTTGGCCTATATTGAATTGCTTGCTTTCCAAAGGGAAGGGGTGGAGAGGGAGGGAGGTAAAGAAGTTGGAACTCAAAGTGTTAGGATCAACTGTCGAGTAATGTTCTTGCCACTAGGTAATAAGAAATACAGGTAAAGGGGTATAGAAAGCTATCTGGTCCTACAGGACAAAAGAGAAGACACAGACAAGGGCAGAGAGGGATGATAGAAGAGAGAGCAGATTGGTCATAGGGGCAATTAGAATACTTGGTGTTTGGGGGGGGGAGGGGACAAAAGGGGAGAAAATTTGTAACCCAAAATTTTGTGAAAATGAATGTTAAAAGTTAAATAAATAAATTTAATAAAAAAAAAAATAAAGCAGCTATTATCCAAAACACTTGGTACTGGCTAAGAAGCAGAAGGGTAGACAAGTGGAATATGCTAGGTACTCAAGACACAGTAGTCAATGAATATAGTAATATACTGTTTGATAAACCCAAGGACCCAGGCTTCTGGGATACAAACTCACTGTTCAACAAAAATTGCTGGGAAAACTGGATAATAGTATGAGAAAAATCAGCCATGGATCAATACCTGTTACCATACACAAGAATAAAGTCCAAATGGGTACATGATCTAGGTATAAAGATTGATACTGTAAGCAAATTAGGGGACCAAGGAATAATGTGTTTATCAGATTTATGGAGAAGGGAAGAATTTTTGACTAAAGAACAGACAGAAAGCATTATGAAGTGTAAAATGGATAATTTTGATTATATTAAACTGAAAAATTTTTGCACAACCAAACCCAGTGCAACCAAAATTAGGAGGGAAGAAGAAAACTGAGAAAAAAATTTTGCAACTAGTGTCTGTGATAAAGGCCTCATTTCTAAAATATGTATAGAACTGAGCCAAATGTACAAGAATACAGGCCATTCCCCAATTGATAAATGGTCAAAGTTTATGAATGAGCAATTTTCAGAAGAAATTAAAGCTATATATATTCATATGAAAAAATGCTCTACATCACCATTGATTAGAGAGATGTAAATCCAAACAACTCTGTGATACCATATCACACCTATCAGATTGGCTAACATGACAGAACAGGAAGATGATAAATATTAGAGGACATATGGGAGAGTTGGAACACTAATTCCTTATTGGTGAAGCTGTGAGCTGATCCAACCTTTCTGGAGATCAATTTGGAACTATGGCCAAAGGGCTACAAAAATGTGCATACCTTTTAACCCAGCAATACCACTTCTAGGACTGTATCCCCAAGAGATCATAAAAATTGGAAAGGGTCCCCCATGTACAAAAGTATTCATAGCAGTACTCTTTATGGTGGCCAGAACTTGGAAGTCAAAGGGATGACCATCAATTGAGGATTAGCTGAATATATTATAGCACATGCATGTGGTTTAATACTTTTGTGCTATAAGAAATGGTGAACAGGAAGACTTCAGAGAGGCTTGGAAAGATTTATATGATCTGATGCTGAGGGAAAGGAGCAGAACCATGAGAACATTGTAAACAGCAACTACCACAGTGTGTGAGGATTTTTTCTGGTAGACATAGAACTTCGTTACAATACAAGGACCCATAAATTTCCCAATGGTCTTTTAAGGCAAAATGCCTTCCACATACAGAGAAAGAACTATGGAATTCAATCTCAGAATATAGCAGATCATTTTCTTTTGTATTAATTTTTGGTTTGTTATATGATTTCCCCCATTCGTTTTAATTCTTCTATGCAGCATGACTATGATGAAAATGTATTTAATAGAAATGTATGTGTAAAGCCTATATAAAATTGAATGCTGTCTGAGAGAAGGAGGGGTGTTGGAGGGGGAAGGAGGGGGAGGGAGGAGAAAAATGCAGGTTATATAGTAGTGGTTTTAGAACATTGAAAATAAAAAAATATAAAAAATAATGACTTTCCAAGTATTTCTAACTTCAATCTCTTCAACTTTTGTGTTGAATTAGCTGTCTTAATATATATTGATTTAATTTAGAAGATATTATGAAATTCATTACAGAATTTCTCTGATCCTTCTCAGCAACCAGTGATGATACATGAACTATAACTTTCATGGTATTCCCTTTGCAATTTTTTGTCATTATTACTAGAAAACAAGATGGCCAACAACTCATGAAATACCATTTGTGTTGCCTTCTGGTATGCCATAAAACCCACTTCAATTCGTTCTTCACTTTTGTGAAGGCTGTTATGAGTCATCCTTCTATTTCACTACAATTTCATTTTTTTCCTAGTTTTTGTTATAGAAAAAAAATTATGTTATATTCTCTATAGTTGGAATAGAATCTATGGTTAGATTCTCTAGCAATATCTCCACTTCATCACATCAAAAAAAAAAAAAACAACTCTCAAAGAATAACAAATTCAAATTAAATTTTATAGGTTCTCTATATATTGTGTGATTCTGAGCATCCTCTTCAGCACTTGCTCAAATTCTTGCACTACCACTACAGAAATGTAGGATATCTACATAGTACTAAACGCTATCTTGGGTTTTTTTTTTTTGCTTCACCCTTTTTTCCCTCTGTGTTGGTGTAGACAAAAATTTTATCACAAAGTAGGCAACTTATTGATGACACCCTTGATCTCATACTTTCCACTCTTTCAACATATTGCTTCCACAATCTCATTTCTCTCTTCTCACTTTTCTATCTTTTTAAATAACTCATTACTCACTTCTTATAAATGCATTACTTTGCACCCCCAATTTCTGTATGTTTTTATGGATTGTTCCCAATATTTATAATTCTCCTTCACATTACCTTTTCCTTTATTCTATAAATATATATTAATGTAGAAGAGGAAAATACTAAAAAAAAAAGAAATGACGAAGGTGGAGAGAAAGGAATATTACATATGTTTGTATATGCATATACACATGTGCATATGTATACATACATACATGTGTGTATATATACATACAGACAGACATACCCAAATGCACACACATAGAAGCAGGTAGATGTGTGGTAGATAAAGCATTGGAAGTAAGAATAGTAGCCAAAACTCCCATTTCTACAGGACTTTAAGGTTTACAAAGGTCTTTCCTCACATCAACTCTGTGAGGCAGGTAATACATTTATTATGATCACCACTAAAACAAACAAACAAAAAAAAAGCCCCAAAACAAAAACAGTTCTTAGAGATCAGGAATCATTGTATTTTTGTCCTTGCCTCTATCAGATCCTAGATCAAGGAATAGCATACAAAAAATGTTTAGTCAGTCAACAAACATGAAGTGCCTATTATGTTCCAGGAATCTTCCTAAGTTTTACATAGGCAAAAAAGGAAGCAAAACATAGTCTCTGCCCCTAGAAAGCTCGCAATCCAATGGGAAGACAACAAGCAAACACATTTTACAACAAATTTTATACAAGATAAATAGGAAATAACTAAAAGGCATGTGGGGAAGTGCTTCTTATATATGACTTTAATTGAGACTTGAGGGAAACAGGTAGAGATGAGAATGAAGAACATTTCAGGCATGTGGGACAGCAAAAGAAAATGCCTAGAACTGAGAGACAGGTCTGTGACAAACATGGTGTCAATGTTAGGGGAGAGATTTTGCATGTTGCAAAAATGAGATAAGACTGGCTTTGTCAACAAATTGGACACGAGGTGCAAGAGATAGTGAGGAGTCAAGAAGATGAAACCTATTTTATGAGCCTGAGAGACTCACAGGTTGGTATTTCCCTCAATAAAAATAGATAAATTAAGCAGGGTAGGTTTTAGGGGTTAAAGATAAAAGTTCTATTTTGGACATATAGAGTGGGTATCTGAAAGGCAACCTGAGATATGAGACGCAAGGTAATCAGAGAGATTATGGCTGAAGAGATAGATTTAAATATTATCAGTAAAGAGACAGTAATTAAATCTGCAGGAGCTGATGAGATCACCAAGTGTCTTAGATTAGAGGGAGAGGAGAAGAGGACTCAGAAAAGAATGCAGTGCAACACTATAAGTTAGAGGGTGTGATCTCAATAAAGATAAACAAAGGAGACTGTGTAGTAGTGAGGTAGGTAGAAGGAGAACTAGAAGAGAGTGGTGTTCAACACACATAGACAGAAGTGTATCAAGGAGCTGGCTGCACTGATAATGCATTTTTTTTGCTTTAGTATAATCAAATACCTCTGATTGAATAATGTGATTAAAGAAGATCTTCCCCAACCATCAATGGACCTACCCATTAAGGGGACATGATTAGGGAAGATTTTTAGGAAGATTCACACTTCTGTTCATGAGGTACTTGTTCTCAACGGCTGTGACGCCCTAGGACTCTAAAAAGTATATAAAGACTCTGAGGGTAAGGTTTTACTTTGGGGCTTACTGACAGGAAGTATTCTGTTTGGCAAGCCTAGACTTTGGGAAGCTGCTAAGCAGCCCTTCAGCTTTGAAGACCCAGGTGTTGGTGCTTCTCTCTCTGGTAACTATGTATGTAATGGTCAGAAAGCTGGATCTATTGATCCATGATGTATGTATTGTTTATGTCAGGCAGGTGGAAGTACTGCCTGTTGATCTGTATTTTCTCTGAAGTTCAGGGTGCTGATTTTTTCCCCTGAACTAAGTTAATGATGTATATGCTTGATTAAAGTGACTGCTGAGCCTTCAAAAGTTGCCTTTCTTTTAAGAAAAGTAGATAAGATAACCTGTGATCGCAGGCCCCCCTGTGCATATTGGGGTGCTTACTGTTATAGGAGAAGAGTTATAACAGTATCTAATGCTGCAGGGACATCAAGAATGATGATTGAAAAAAGGTTTTGACAGTTGAGAGATCATTGGTAACTTTAAAGAGAGCGATTTTGATGGAATGATAAGGGCAGAAGCTCTGTTGTAAGTGATTAAGAAGATAGTGAAAGGAGAAAAAGTGAAGGCACCAAGTGTAGATGACTTATTCAAGGAATTTAATTTCAAAAGGTAGAAGACATATTGGACAATAGTTACTAGGAATGTACATATCAAGGGGGAGGGTTTTTTTTTTTTGAGGCTATGGGAGAAATGAGCATTTTTAAGCATTAAAAAAGGAGTTATTTGAAAGGGTGAGATTGACAATAAGTAATAAAATGGGGATGACAAAAGATGCAGTCAGTTGGAGGAGATAAAATGGAATGAAATCATTCATGTACATAGAGGAGTTTAGCTTTAATAAGGAGTATGGTTCCTCTTAATGTGAGATACGAATGAAGTAATAACTTGTGGCAGGAGACACATGAGTAATATAAAAAGAGGAAAAAGGGATAAAAGAGTTGTGTAGAATTACTTAGTGACAGTAAAGACCTACTTGACATTGTGGAACATAAATTTATAGTAAACTCAATCAGAATGGTTACCATAAGTTTTTCCAACTCAGTTCAATAGCATGTGCATAGGAGTCAAGTCAGAGGATGGTGGGAGTGAACCAAGACACAATTGGTAATATGAGGACACAAGAGAAAGGCATTGAACTGATTCACCAATGGGTCAAGGTGGAAAAAAAAATGAGAGTAGCTAGTCAAGAGGGAATGGCCAGGAAAAGAAGTATTGGCTCAAGGGATTTGGAGGCCATAATGGGAAACCAAAGTACTTTTTTTTTTTTTTGGAAGCCAGAGGAACAAGTGAGAAACAATAGATTATGATCAGTTAAAGAGATTTCAGAATTCTTGAAGGTGGAAAGGGTAGATATGTAGATGATTAAGAGTTTAACTATGTTTCTGACTCAGGTGAGGTGGAGAAGTTAATTATGACAAATGAAACGGTTGAGGAACTGAGTGTTTAGGATGCTTGAGGAAGAGGCTGAAGTGCCTGAGTAAGAAGGCAGGAGTTGGAGACAAGAGAAAATATAATAAATCCTTTGTAAATACTCATTTAGAAGCATATTCATTGTCAAAGAATGATGACTCAGTGTTGTATGCTTGCATAAAGAGAGAAATTGGCACAAGATCATTAGAGAGAATATTTTCTTTAATTCCTGCTTTGAGAAAGATGTACATTGTTCTGGTCTCTTTTTAAGAGACATGTGGAGAAATATAATATTTTGAAGATGCTCATGTAGGCAAACACCAGTTTCTAAACAGTTCCCTGATTCCTAGAGTGCCTCCTAGGAGACTGGACAATTTCCATTTGGTGAGACAATTGACTGTCTAGGTTGAACTGAGATAATCTCACTTCAATTTGGAAATTTCCTTCACTGTATATTTTGTGTTTTTCATAAACTGTAATATTTCTTTGATTTATGTTTGCTATATTATTGAATGAATAGGTTTACTCATTATTAATTTTTGTGATATTTTTGTGTGTATAACTAAAATTTGATAAAAAGGATCAAACCTTGTGAATGTAAGTTTGGAATTCCTTTCCTCTTTATGAAGTGTTATGAAGCAGAGCAGAAACAGAACACAAAAGGCATACATACAGCACCTCCTATGCACCAGGCACTGTGCTAATTGTTTTACAAATATTATCTCACTTGATTGTCACAAAGCCGTACAAGGTTGGTGCTATTTCCCCCATTTTATAGTTGAGGAAATTGAGGCAAACAGAAATTAATGACTTGTCCAGAGTCAAACAACTGAAAGTTTCTGACACTGAATCTGAATTCAAGTCTTCCTGACATAGGCCTGGCACTCCGTCCATTGTTCCACCTAGCTGTCTCCCAATATGTTATGTTATGTGCTGAATGATTTACAAATATTATTTCATTTTATCCTTATAACAATTCGAGGAGGTAGATACTATTATGATATCCATTTTATAGATTAGGGAAGCAAGGAAGATAGTGCTTAAGGTACATACCCAGGGTTACATAGTTAATAAATGCCTGAGACTGGATTTGATCTCAGTGCTTTCTGACTCTATATATGTATATCCACACACATATGCATACATATATATATATACACATATATGTATGTGTATATCTGCATGTGTATATATGTTTGTGTGTATGCACATGTGTATATGTATATATGTATATAGATGTATGTATATATAAACACACATACATATACAAACACAATTATACATGTACACAATACATATATGAACATACACATGTATGTCTATGTATATATGCGTGCGTACACACACATATATGTATATGCGTATATATGTGTGAATATGTATATACATGCATATACATATTCTAGTCTACATTCCCTCCAATAGGAAAACAGAACGGAAGACTATCATAATTTTTTCCTGCTTCCTTCAAGGCAGGAATCATAGTCTCCTTTGGAATTGGTAGAATATTTACTCATGCATCCCTAGGATCTGCATATAGACAACGTAGGTGAAGATATACGTAAACTCCATGTGTAACATATGTATAACACATTTAAAATAAAAAATAAAACTTTAAACAATAGCATATGCAAAGAAGAATGTGTTATTTGAGTATTTGAGTTAGTATATTTCCACTTAGAGCCGAATTCGGTATTGGTTCTTTGGTTACTTCAGTTGCAATGGAAATACAAATTTTAACCCACAGTGACGATTCAGGGCAGTAACTTAATCAATTCAGATTATGAAACTGAAAATGTCAGCTCATCTTAATTATTATCTTTTCTAGGAGGTAATATTTTTGCCCAATTCCATTTATTAAGTTTCATTGATTAAATAACCCAATTCTCCTAGTTTCCTAGTCACTTCTGTTTTCTAATTATTTAAGTATATTAAAATATTCTGCATAATCTATTATAAATTAATTGAGGTTTGCACATGAAAAAGGAGAAAAGCATTAATACTAATTGTTCTATTTTAATCTATAGTTCAGTATGTATTTATAACTAAAAAAATCTGGTTTGCTTGCTGCACTCAGCTGAACATTAAGTGCCCTGGATAGGTGTGTTCAGTTACTGGAACTGTGTCCTTGGTTGAATGTCAAAAGCATTAGGAAAAAAAGTTTTCAAGTCTTGACATGGCAGATAGGGAAAGGTGACCTTTAAAGCAGTTTTCTAAATCTATAAAGGACACTCACTCTCCTTGCAGTCCCTATTTAGCTTGCATATCAATTCCCTGGGTAACTGCAAGCATTCTTGTGTTTTAATGCAATAATCCTACAATGTCAGTGGTTGCCACTACTAATATAGTCAAAGACTTTCTCAGTGTCCATCTGCATTACATCCCATTCTCCACCCTCAGTTTTGCAAAAGAAATAAACAAAACAAATCTAAACACTTCAAAGGCAAAACACACAGATTTTGTGGAACCGTGGGAAAGGATGACTCCTGTAGAATGAGCAATAAATCTAAGGTTAGATGATCATAAACAGGTAACCAGAAGTTAGCAACAGATGCTGTACATCCAGCAATGCATGCATGAACAGATAATGCTCTTGAAAGTAATTGCTAACTGCCTTTTAAAACTGTAAAACATTCTAACTCCTATTTAAATGGATACAAGTATTGTGCTTCGTTATGGGTTCCCATATGATGTCTTGTAGAAACTAGAATGCGTCTGATTTGGGGGACTGTAATATTATGTATGATCCATGATCTTGGATCCAGTGGCAGAGTTAGCCTTGCCAATCAAATGTCAAATGTCAATGAACTATCTAGCCTTCATGCAAGTTTCAGAAAAGCCTACCAGGCTCATACGTTTAAACACACATCTATCAGTGTCATGAAGCTTGCAAGAATGGAGAAGAGCAGTGGCTATTATATAGAAATGACTTAGCTGAAGTTTGTCTTTCACATTACTGCACTACTATCCTTAGTTGCCTAGAGTCTCATCTGTATCTGCTCTCCTCCAGAGGAGGTGAACTAAGCCTTCGTTCTCATAGACAAAAATTATCAATCAAATATCTGAATCCATCAGAGCTTATGTTTTCCATTTAAGGATTCCTTAAGTTGGAAGTCTGGTAAGAAGCTAGTTGGAGCAGTAGACAGAGCACTGGATGGATTCAGGAAAATTTGAATGCAAATCTGGACACTTACTAGTTGTGTGAACTTGGGCAAGTTACTTAAATTTCATATGCCTCTATTTCTGCTACTACAAAATAGAGATAATAATAGTACTTAACTCCCAGCATTATTTTGAGGATAAAATGACAACATTTATAAAGAACTCAACACAATGCCTGGCACAGAATAGGTATATACATACATACACATATACATATGTGCATATACACATATATACATGTGTATGTGTGTATATGTATTTCTCAACTCTGTGCCAGTGGTATGTGTGTGTATGCGTATATATTACATTCAATCATATATATGTTATATATGTGTATTATATATATATATATGATTGAATGTAATGCTATTATCTTTGGGATTAAGTGCAAACTCTTATTATTTGACATTTAAAACACTTGACAGCTTGCACTAAATCTATCTTTCCATATTTACTCTGTACTACTGCTCTTCATCCAGTTGTTAGCTAAATTGAATTTCTTAGCATACCTTAAACTTGTACCAACACCAGTCATTATGTCTTAGTTCCAGCTCTTCACCATTTCTGAAATGCACTCTTCTCTTTCTCTGCCAAAGACACTCTGTTTTCTTTCAAATAGCTTATACACTAGCACCTATATATTATTTTTCTTAACTCCTCAGCAGCTGGTGCTTTCTCTCTAAAAATTATCTTATAATGACTGTATTTTTTGTACATTCTAAAATCTGTAATTCTAACCCTGGTAGAATATAACCACACTGAGGACAGAATCTGTTTCATCTTTGTCATTGTTTCACCAAGACCTAGCATTTGGTTAACATATAGTATCTAATGCTAGCACATTCATTTATTAGAAGTTTAATGACTGATTAACGGGGGGCGGAGCCAAGATGTCGGAGTGAAAGCAACGACTCACCTAAGCTCCCAGACAAACTCCTCTGGATACCTCTGAAAGGAGAATCTGACCAAACTTTGGAGGTGCAGAATCCAGTGGGTGACAGACTTTGACAGATTTGGAGCCCAGCTTAGACTGGAAGGTCCACGGGAAGGATCTGTTCCATGGGGGTGAGCCCCCAGCACACAGCGCAGTGTGGTCAGCACAGTGGGGCGGAAGGGACCTGAGAAGCCCGAGAGTGGCAGGCAGAACCAGCGGAGCAGGAGACCAGCCAAACCGAGTCAGTGAGAGCCGCTGAGCGCCAGATATCAGTGCAGCAGCCCTTGAAACCTTCAGCCTGAAGACTAAACTTCGGTAAGTCACCTACTTGAACTTCCGGGAGCCAGGATGGCGGAGTGATCAGAAAATGCTCTCTCCTCCCCCCTGATGACCATGAAAGAACCATAAAATATTTCCCCAGAAAAATCCTGGATCAGCGGCAACAGCAGAAGTGGGCAAATATTCTCATAACACCAGAGGCTAGGAAAATAGCAAAGGGGGATTCTTCCTACTGTGGCAGAGGCGATCCGGAAGAACAGAGGACCCAGGGCAGAGAAAATTCACACTGAGACCCAGGCAAGCCTCAGCGCCAGGAGAGGAGCCCCAGGAGGGGTGGGAACACGCATCAGCATCTAGGCGTGCCTCAGCCTTCCAGGGGAAAAGGGAAGACAATAGGGCAGCTGAGATCACCATCCCCAGAGCTTGCCTTTGCCTCAGTTCAGGTGAGGAGATCTCCTGTGACTAGACCACCCCTCCCACACACTTAACAAGCTAACCCCAGGGTTGATCTGGGGAACAAAAAACAAAAACCTGCTTTTAGCTTTTTCACACATCAGCTCACAGCACAAAGTTCTGTACCTTCTGACTGAAAGAACCAGAAGCTACAACACTCAGCCAACATCATGAATAGGAAAAAGCAGAAGGGAGAAAAAACCACAGAATCTTTCTATGGGGATAAGGACCAAAACACGAACACCAAAGAGGTCAGAGCTGAGACTGTACTTCCATCTGAAACTTCAGAAGGGACTATGAACCTCTCGCAAGCACAACTAGATTTGCTGGAACAGGTGAAGAAGGAAATAGAAGAAAAACTGGCCAATGATTTTAAAATTATAAAAAAAGAATTCACTGATGAGAACATCACTTTGAAAAGGAAAATTGAACAAATGGAAAAGGAAGTTCAAAAGTTAACTGGAGAAAATAATTCCCTAAAAGGAACAGTTAATCAAATGGAAAAGGAAACCCAAAACCTAATTGGGAAAATTGATCAAATGGAAAAGGAAACACAAAACGTAACTGGGAAAATTTGTTGAATGGAAAAGGAAGTACAAAAATTAAATGGAGAAAATAGCTCCTTAAAGGGAAAAATTGGTCAGATGGAAAAGGAGTTGCAAAAGTTAACTGAAGAAAACAATACGATGAAGATTAGAATTGGGCAAGGAGAAACTAATGACTCAATGAGGCAGCAAGAATCAGTCAAACAAAATCTAAAGAATGTAAAGATAGAAGAAAATGTAAAATATTTAATTGGAAAAATAACTGACCTGGAAAATATATCCAGGAGAGAAAATTTAAGAATTATTGGCCTGCCAGAAACCCATGATGAAGAAAAGAGTCTGGACAATATCTTCCAGGAAATCATCAAGGAAAACTGCCCAGAAGTACTAGACTCAGAGGGCAAAATAGTCATCGAAAGAATCCACCGTTCCCCTCCCGAAAGGGATCCCAAACTCAAAACCCCAAGAAATATCGTTGCCAAATTTCAGAGCTATCAAGTGAAGGAGAAAATACTACAAGCAACCAGAAAGAAACAATTCAAATATCAAGGACATACAGTCAGGGTCACACAGGACCTTGCAGCTTCTACATTAAAAGATCGAAAGAATTGGAACCTAATATTCCGTAAGGCAAAGGAGTTGGGACTTCAACCAAGGATCAACTATCCAGCAAAGTTCAGCATAATATTTCAGGCAAGGAGAAAGTCATTCAACGAAATAAGGGATTTCCAAAGCTTCCTGACCAAAACGCCAGAACTCAATAGACAATTTGATCTTCAAATGCAGGTCTCCAGAGAATCATAAAAAGGTAAACAGGGGGGAAAAACAAAACAAAAACATGTTCCTCAATTAGGGCAAACTGTTCACCTCCCTATAAGGGAAGATGATACCTGTTTATGTTGAGAACTGTGCAGCTATTATGATAAAAGGGATATACATAGAGGGAACGGGTATAAAGTAAATGATGTCATGTCAAAAATATGATTTAAGTATGAGAAGGGATTGTAATAGGAGGTATGAAAAGGAGGAAGCAGAAAATGGCAAATTACAGCACAGGAAGAAGTACAAAACTATAGTAGAGGGAAGGAGGGGAGGGAGATGAGCATTGTTTGAGAGGTACTCTCATCTGATTTGTTTAAAGGAGGGAACAGTAATCTTAAGTAGATAATCCTAACTAGCTCTATAGGTAGTAGGAGGGGAAGGGGGAAGAAAGGGGAGGGCGGCTAAAAGGGAGGGAAGAAGCAATAAGAGTAAAGGGGAGTAAAAGGGAGGGGGGTCAAAAGAAGGAGGGGAAGGCTGCAGGAGGAGGCGGTGAAAAGTGAATACTATTGAGGAGGGGAAGGGAGACAGGAGAGCTAAAAGCACAAATGGTGGGAAAGAGGATGGAGGGAAATACACAGATTGTAATCATAACTGTGAATATGAATGGAATGAATTCTCCCATAAAACGGAGATGGATAGCAGAATGGATTAAAAGCCATAATCCAACAATATGCTGCTTACAAGAAACACATTTGAAACGGGGGGATACACATAGGATGAAGGTCAAAGGATGGAGCAGAATATATTGTGCTTCAGCTCATGTAAGAAAGGCAGGAGTAGCAATCCTAATCTCAGACAAAGCGAAAGCAGAAATAGATCTAATCAAAAGGGATAAGGATGGAAACTATATCCTGCTAAAAGGCACCATAGACAATGAAGCAATATCATTACTAAACATGTATGCTCCAAGTGATATAGCATCCAGATTCTTAGAGGAGAGGTTGGGGGAGTTGAAGGAAGAAATTGATAGCAAAACTATACTAGTGGGGGACCTCAACCTCCCCCTCTCTGAACTCGATAAATCTAACCTCAAAATAAACAAGAAAGAGGTTAAGGAGGTAAATAAAACTCTGGATAAGGTAGATATGATAGATCTTTGGAGAAAATTAAATGGGAATAGAAAGGAATATACCTTTTTCTCAGCGGTACATGGAACATTTACAAAAATTGACCATGTACTAGGACATAAAAATCTCACAATCCAGTGCAGAAAGGTAGAGATAATCAATGCATCTTTTTCAGATCATAATGCATTAAAAATTACATGTAATAAAAGGCCATGGAAAGAGAAACCAAAAATCAATTGGAAACTAAATAATCCTAATCCTAAAGAAGGGTTGGGTTAAAGAAGAAATCATAGAAACAATCAACAATTTCATTCAAGAGAATGACAAGAGTGAAACAACATACCAAATCTTATGGGATACTGCAAAAGCAGTTATTAGGGGAAGTTTTATATCTTTGAATACTTACATAAATAAAATAGAGAAAGAGGAGATCAATGACTTAGGCTTGCAGTTGAAAGAGCTAGAAAAAGAACAAATTGAAAATCCCCAAGTAAATACCAAATTAGAAATACTGAAAACCAAGGGAGAGATTAATAAAATTGAAATTAAGAAAACTATCGAATTGATAAATAAAACCAGTAGTTGGTTTTATGAAAAAACTAAGAAAATTGATAAACCTTTGATCAATCTGATTAAAAAAAAGAAAGAAGAAAATCAAATTACTAATATTAAAAATGAAAGGGGTGAACTCACCTCCAATGAGGAGGAAATTAAAACAATAATTAGAAACTACTTTGCCCAACTTTATGCCCACAAATTCGATAATCTAAACGAGATGGATGAATATTTTAAAAAATACAAATTGCCCAGACTTACAGAAGAAGAAGTTGAATACTTAAACAACCCCATCTCAGAAAAAAAAAAAATTGAACACGCCATCAACGAACTCACTAGGAAAAAATCTCCAGGGCCAGATGTTTTCACAAGCGAATTCTATCAAACATTTAAACAACAGTTAATTCCAATACTATATAGACTATTTTTGAAAATTGGGGAAGAAGGAGTCCTCCCAAATTCTTTCTATGATACAAATATGGTTTTGATACCCAAACCAGGAAGAGACAAAACAGAGAAAGAAAATTATAGACCAATTTCCCTAATGAATATAAATGCAAAAATTTTAAATAAGATTTTAGCAAAACGAATACAGCATCTTATCACAAGATTAATACATTATGATCATGTAGGATTCATACCAGGATTACAGGGCTGGTTCAGTATTAAGAAAACTATTAGCATTACCGATCACATCAACAACAAAGCTAACAAAAACCACATGATTATCTCAACAGATGCAGAAAAAGCCTTTGACAAAATACAACACCCATTCCTACTAAAAACACTGGAGAATGTAGGAATAAAGGGAACTTTCCATAAAATAATAAGCAGTATCTATCTAAAACCTTCAGCAAGCATTATATGCAATGGGGATAAGCTAGATGCATTCCCAATAAGATCAAGGGTGCAACAAGGATGTCCATTATCACCACTATTATTCAATATCGTACTAGAAATATGAGCTGTAGCAATTAGACAAGATAAAGATATTGAAGGAATAAGAATAGCCAAAGAAGAAACTAAGTTATCACTCTTTGCAGATGATATGATGATTTACTTAGAGAATCCCAGAGATTCAAGTAAAAAATTACTTGAAATAATAAGCAGCTTTGGCAAAGTTGCAGGTTACAAAATAAACCCACACAAATCTTCTGCATTCCTATATATTAGCAACAAAGTCCAACAGCAAGAGATAGAAAGAGAAATCCAGTTTAAAGCTAGGGTATACAGTATAAAATACTTAGGAGTCTACCTGCCAAAACAAACCCAGGGATTATATGAACACAATTACAAGTCACTTTTGGCACAAATAAAGTCAGATTTAAGTAAGTGGAAAAACATCAATTGCTCATGGGTAGGCCGTGCTAACATAATAAAAATGACAATTCTACCTAAATTAATTTACTTATTTAGTGCCATACCAATTAAACTATCAGACAATTATTTTCTAGAGCTGGATAAAATAATATAAAAATTCATTTGGAAAAACAAAAGGTCCAGAATATCAAAGGGACTAATGGAAAGAAATGCTTGGGAAGGTGGCCTAGCACTACCAGACCTCAAATTGTACTACAAAGCAGCAATTATCAAACCCACTTGGTATTGGCTAAGAAACAGAGAGGTAGACAAGTGGAATAGACTTGGCACTCAAGATGCAGTAGGCAAGGAATATAGCAACCTTCTGTTTGATAAACCCACGGACCCCAGCTTCTGGGATAAGAATTCACTGTTTGACAAAAATTGCTGGGAAAACTGGATAACAGTGTGGCAGAAATTAGGCATAGACCCATACCTGACACCGTACACAAGAATAAAGTCCAAATGGGTACATGATTTAGGTATAAAGATTGATACCATGAATAAACTGGAGAAGCAAGGAATAGTGTATTTATCAGATTTATGGAGAAGGGAAGAATTTTTTACTAAAGAATAGATAGAAAGCATTATGAAATGCAAAATGGATAATTTTGATTACATGAAACTGAGAAGTTTTTGCACAACCAAACCCAATGCAACCAAAATCCGGAGGAATGTAGTAAATTGGGAAAGAATTTTTACAGCTAAGCTCGGGGATAAAGGCCTCATTTCTAGAATATATAGAGAACTGACTCAAATGTATAATCATACAAGTCATTTCCCAATTAATAAGTGGTCAAAGGATACGAACAGGCAATTTTCGGAAGAAGAAATTAAAGATATCTATAATCATAAGAAAAAATGCTCTAAATCACTTTTCATTGGAGAGATGCAAATCAAAACAACTCTGAGGTACCACATCACACCTATAAGACTGGCAAACATGACAGAAAAAGAAAATGATAAATGCTGGAGAGGATGTGGGAGAGTTGGAACACTAATTCGTTGATGGTGGAGCTGCGAGCACATCCAATCATTCTGGAGAGCAATTTGGAACTATGCCCAAAGGGCTACAAAAATGTGCATACCCTTTGACCCAGCAATATCGCTACTAGGACTGTATCCCCAAGAGATCATAAAAATGGGAAAGGGTCCCACATGTACAAAAATATTTATAGCAGCCCTCTTTGTAGTTGCCAAAAACTGGAAGTCAAGGGGATGTCCATCAATTGGGGAATGGCTGAATAAATTATGGTATATGAATGTAATGGAGTACTATTGTGCCATAAGAAATGATGAAAAAGAAGACTTCAGAGAGGCCTGGAAGGACTTATATGACCTGATGCTGAGTGAAAGGAGCAGAACCAGGAGAACTTTGTGCACAGCAATGACCACAGTGTGTGAGAGTTTTTTCTGGTAGACTTCGAATTTTGTAATAATGCAAGAACTTCTTAAAATAAAAATAAAATCCCAATGGTGGTTATCTAAGGCAAAATGCCTTCCACATTCAGAGAAAGAAATATGGAAGCCATTCGCAGAATGTAGCAGATCATGTTTGTGTATGTGTATGTTTTTGTGTATCATGTTTTGATTTGTTATATGATTTCTTCCATTTCTTTTAGTCCGACTACATAGCATGACTATAGTGAAAATGTACTCAATAGGAAAGTATACGTAGAACCTATACAGAACTGTATGCAGTCGTGGGGAGGGAGGGGGGTAGTGGGGGATAGGTGTGGAGGGGATAAAATCTCAATTGTATGGCAGTGATTGTTAAACATTAAAAAAAAAAAAGTTTAATGACTTTTTCAAAGCTTTCCCCTCCACAAAGATGGAAAAGATATAATTATATAATTTTATATTTAATATATAAATATGTATTATACATATATAATATATAAATAAAATACATATAAATATATATATTATGTATATATAATGTGTATACATAAATATATAAATATATGTAATATAATATTATAAATTTTATATATATATATATATAGTTATATAATAACTCTAAGCTCCCCAGATTTATTGATACTTATACCCCTTTCAGCTCAGTGTCTTCTAAGATGATCTTCAAGGTCAACTATGGCTGAAAACTTCCTCACTCTATGGTCAACTTCCTGATGGGTCTTCATGAACTTAGGCTAACATTTAGAACAAGCACAAACTATCACCAAGTCCATGGATTAAACATGATAATGGAAATTTTATATAGATCAGTGAATGGAAATACTTTAGAAGGAATAGAACTTTCAGAAACTATCAAATCAACCCATAGAACTTGACTGGCTTCTTTCACTACATACAGTAGTGAAAGTATGTAGTATATACTTAAGTATATAGTATAAAACATTGGATTACAGAATTTGAAAGTTGAAACAACCTCCTCTGACCACCTAGCCAGGCTCTCTCTCCACGTCCCCCCCTCCCCCCAACACACAGAAAGACATAGAATGCTGGGCCAGGAGTCATGAAATCCTGATTTCAAATCTATCCTCAGACATTTAATAGCTAGTTAATCCTGGTCACCTGGTCAAGTCTCTTCCCTTCTTGCCTCTCTTTCCTCAACTGTAAAATGGAGATAATAATTGTACCACCCTTCCAAACTTACTATAAGGATCAAATAAACAATATTTGTAAAAACACAGTGCCTGGCATATAGTAGATGCTATAGACAGTTACCCCACATTACAACTTTCCTCATTGTACTTTTGATATATTGTGAGTCAGCATAAGAAATTAAATGGGAAATTTTGGAAAGTTTTACAGAAGCTGTAGATGACACGCAAAGGCCAGTAGATGACACAGAAAAAGTTTAGAAACTTAGAAATGCATAAAATGTCTGTGTTGTGTTATATAATTTGAACATATTTTATCTTTTAATAACATAGCAAGACTTATTAATAACAAGCAGACTTCTCTGGTATGAGGGGAGGGCTAAAATTTTTATGGGGATTGTCCAGTTCATTGGGGAGCCAAACCCATATGGTGCCAATACAATATTCATGGTGCCTTCAGCGACCACCAATACGTTGGCCAATTCTGAATTGCAAAATACCACAGACTCTCCACATGGAAAATAGAACCAAAATATTTATTCAAACACCAGAAAGCCAAATCCATCATAGTAACAAAAATCTATAGACAAAAATAATGCAGAGAACACCACCATCCCCAAGCCTTCCCCCTGCTAGAATCCCCACAAACCAGATCCCTTAAACAAATCACAAGCAGGCTTCCTTTAAGCAAAATACCCTTCTCACATTCACAATCGACTGTGTGCTTGCCTGACTTCTTGAGTTCTGACTACTGTCTCACTAATTTCCTCCCAGTTCTGTTGTAGCTCCATCTCTTCCTGTTCCACCTTCCTGTTCCATCCATTCAGCAAACTCCTCCCACCACAGACTCTGTGTGACTCAGATTCATATGACTCAGGGTTCCATGTGATCCAAATATTCTCTATCTCAGTCCCAGAGCAGCATAGAAACTCACTTTCTACCTCTATACAGTCACCCAAAATAACAGAAACATAGCCAATCAGTTGCCAACTCTTTAAGAAGATTCAAATCCAGCCCTACCCAGCAAAGTAACTGATATTTTCTCCTCTATACTTTTTCTGTTTTCTCTTCTGCACTTTTGATTATGAACCCCATAGTTTTGTCCCAGTTATTTCGCATTGTAATTCTGAATTGTCTTGTATGGATCACTCTATTTCATATGTCACTCTTGTCTTTAAAATGAACCTATGATATCCTTAAGGGTAAAAAACAATGTGTGTATATATATTGCAGGTGCACTGCAATTAACACTTTTTCATTAAAATTCTACTATATGCAGAACATACTTTTATATTTTTTTCTATTACTGTCCTGGGAGAATAGTAAGTTTTCTAGTATCCTATTGATTGATTAATTCCACTCAGTCAAATATTAGGCATGTGGATATACTGCATCTATCAGAACTTGGGAAAGCTATCAAAATAATTTCTAGGAAAGAAAAAAGGGGAAAAAAAGACCAACATAGATTGCTTAATCTAATAATTTATTTAAATCTTTGGCTCCATGGAAAGGTATAGTCAAAGATTAAGGAGATGATAGTAGCAACATAACTTACCCTACTCAATATACCTCTGGAGTACTGCATTCTATATTGGACTCCATGGTTTAGTAGAGACATTGAAACATTGTGAGGGTACTGTCCAGCAGCTACGATGGGGATAGTTATGCATTGTATGCCATTTGGAATCTACGGAAGGAACTAACAATATTTAACATGGAGAGGAAACTTACAGGGCCACAACAGCAGTCTTTAAGTATTCAAAGTATTCCAACGGAAATTAGATTTGATTCCTTCTGTTTAAGGCAGAAAAGCAATCAATGGATAAGGAGACACATTTAAGTGTGATATAAATAAGGACTTTCTAATAATTTGAGCTCATAGTCACACTTCAAGAATTCCATATGACTTAGAAAAGAAAGACTAGAGCTCAAGGCCTGAAAAAATTATGTTTAGGTCCTTCCTCTGACACATACAGACTGGAAAAGCCTGGGAAAGTCATTTAATTTCTCAGTGCTTAGGCCACTCTGACTAAAAATTGCAGGGGGATTGATGCTGAGAAGTGCCCAGGAACATTGGGTTGGGTGTTGGGTAATGGACAATAAGAAGAAGGCAAACAGGCATTATGGGCACAGGTGGCCCAGCTCTCAGCAATGCCATGGAAGATCCTGGCAACAGCTTTTCCTGAGAACTCCTTCTGCTGGATAGATAATAAATGTTGAATGTCAGAGCAGGGAGAAGTCTACCAGTCCTGGAGCTAGGTGTACAGGAGGGTAAATAGGAATTGGGCCAGGATGACCAGGCTTCCTATCCCCTTCCATTAGACAGCCAGAAGGCTCAGGGCACTAGGCAACTGGGCCAGATCAAATAATGGATAGAATCTTAAAAAACAATTTCGAGCTTAATTAGAATGTAAGGCCCCCTTGTGGTTCAGTCATTTCAGTCATGTCTGACCCTTTATGACCCCACTTAGGAATTTTTGGCAAAGATACTAGAGTGATTTGCTATTTATTTCTTCAGCTTATTTTACAGATGAGGAACTGAGGCAAACAGGGTTAAGTTACTTGCCCAAAGTCACACAGCTAGTAATTGTCTGAGGCTGGAATTGAACTCAGGGAGATGAGTCTTCCTGACTTTAGGATTCACCTCTATCCAGTGCACCACCTACCTGCCCCCATATGATTTGCCTCTGCCACAGTCTCTGGCAATCACCCTACAAAAAGAAACGAATGCTCTTAGGCAGATTTATTAATAACAAATCACATGCAAAAAGCCTGGGCCATCTCCAATCATCCTGATGAATATGTGGTCACTGGATCCAGATAACTCAGGAGGAGAAAGTAAAACTGGTCACCTTGAACAACCCTTTCACACTCAAAACAAAGTCAAGTGCAAGACATGTCATCATTTCTCTGACATCATGATCTTCTTTGTAAACAAAGGATAAACACAAGAACAAGTTAATCAGTATTAAAGAGGGATATTTCTAATCCAGAAACTCCATATACCAAAAAAATCACAAGTCCAGTTGCAACTCTTATTTGTTCTCAGACTCCAAGATTTAGAACTAGAAATAATCTGAGATAATCAATATCTTGTAGTTCATCCATCACTTTTTGATATGAATGAAAGTCAAATGACTTGTTTAAGGTCATATAGACATTACATGGCAATACTGTGGTTTGAACTCTGGTTCTTTGATTTCAAATCCAACCCTTTCCTCACTTCACACAGAAATTATGTGGGCTGGCTCAGCCAGCAATGGATTTTTCCCTACTTTATAGGATGCCCTCAAGCAATGGAAGCATGACCACCTGTCGCTTGTAACAGCAAGGATTCTTGTTCAGATTTGGATTAAATGACTGACAAGGGGCCCTTATAATACTGAAGGTCTATGATTTTATCATACTAAAAACCAGATAACTATTTTGATCGATTTTTACTTGAATGGCTCAAATTGATGGATTGCTTCAGTTTAGCATAAATGCAGTTAGAGTGCTTATCTATATAAGTGAAAAGTATTAGACCATGATGCGCTGCACAGTCAGTCTAGTTAGTTCCCACAGAATTGATCCTGAAGTCCAAAGGGATAGCAAGGTTGAGAATGGGATGTTCAATGAGGATAATGAAATTTATGATCCTTGTAATAATAAATACTTCCATCATGATGTTTCCCTTGAATACTCTACCTGAATGGCTTCATTCTTTTCCTTTCAATATGCCCTGAAGACTATTCATTCTCTCTCTCTCTCTCTCTCTCTCTCTCTCTCTCTCTCTCTCTCTCTCTCTCTGTCTCACTGTGTCTCCCTGTCTCACTGTGTCTCCCTGTCTCACTGTGTCTCTCTGTCTCTGTTTCTGTCTCTCTGTTGCTGTCTCTGTCTCTCTCTCCCTCTCCAAACAATTATATTCATTTGACTTTATAACATTTTTACAATTTTTTTATAATCAATAAACAAACGTTTATTAAGTGCCTACTATATCAATATGCCAGTCATTGTGCTAAGCATTAAGGATTTAAAAAAAAAGGAGTTCCTGCCTTCAGCAAGCTTACAAATTAATGGAGGAGGCAATATGCAAATAAATATGTATAAGGCAAGTTATATCCAGAATAAAGAGGAAATAGTTAACATAGACAACATACCATAACTTAAAAGGGTTGTGCTTTTAGGCCTTTGTGCTTATATCCTTTTAATTTTTATTACACTTCATTTTAGTATCATTAAAGATGCTAAAGTAGAGTGTAGTATAGAGGGTTTTTAGCTAAAAACTGGAACCTCTGGCAGACTCTTCCTACTTATAGCTCGACAGAGGGACATCCATGTGCCCATCATATTTCACTGGCCTTTAGCATCATAAGATTTTCCCTGGAAAGGGTAAGTAAATAGATTGCTGGAAATTAGGAATAAAAGGAAGATAAAGTTCAACTCCACCCCAACCACACTTCACCATGACTGCACCTGCAGTCAGACTGCCTTTAACAGAGCTCATCTGCTTCACTTCTTTACCCCAAGTCCTGTAGCTTAAAAGATATAATTTTTGGAGTGTAGCTGAATTTGTTCCACCCTAATTTAATGTAGCCCAGGTTCTCAGATTCCTAGCTACTATCCTGTTAAAGATAATGGCCTAATTAAAATGACGCTGACTTGGAATCCATTGTATTTAAGTCTTGGCACTTCTCCTTGTTATCCACATGGGAAAATAATTTAAAATGTTGAGAATTTGTTTCCTTATCTCTACAATAGAAATATTAGCATGCATACTACTTCCTCTAAATGGTATTTTTAATTTATTTTGTTTTTAGTGAGGAATGTGCTCTGTATATAGAAAGGCTACTTTAATGGAAATAGCCATTGGGTAAAGAGTGAGATGACATAATTTCAAATACTGGTTCTACTAATTACTTCCTCAATTTAAACTTATTAAATTAAATTTTGCAGATAAAAAACAAATGGAGAACCTGGATGAAATAATTATGATGTTCTTTTCTGTTGTAAACCTTTAAATTGCAAAGTGTTAACTGTAAGTGAGCTATTTTTATATTGGTTATTTTTTTTCTGCCTCTCTAACCATCACCAAGTCACTTCAAAAAGCAGACATTCAATAAAATCTGTTGACAAACAGTCTTTGGAATGACTCATATAATAAATCTTATTCACTTAAATTTAATTTATTTTAAATTTTTTTTCAGTTTTCTCCACAAATAGATTCATAAAGGTGAATAATATCTGCTTTTCTAGGCAATATATTCAGTTTTCCCTACACTCAGGTCAATACTATGAGGAAATACATCACTTAGCATCATTTTAATTAAGCTTCAAGATGTTGATTTAGGTCAGAAAGTGAGGATTTTACTTAAGAGTATGATATAAATTTACCAGATAACTTGCTTACTTGTCTCCATTGTCAATTTTTTTCCTCCAGATTTTCAAGTGGTAAGGAAAATTCTAATGCATAGCTGTAATAAAATGTTAAACTAATCCTTGCAAATAGGACTTATTGAGCCACTTGGTAGCCAGAAAAACATTTTTGAATAAATTTCCTGCATTACGTCACAAAAGATGATATCTGTGATAGTATTGATAAGCCTGAAATAGTTCTCTCACCACTCTTTCACCGTTAGAAAAAGAAAGTGAATTAAAAGTTCCCCTTTGGTGAAGACTTAAGTCTCATGACTATGAAATGTTGAATATGGGTCCATTTGTTCAGAACTCTAAAACTTGGATAATAGATAAACTGTTAACTGGATACTGAGTTCAAAATGAAGACTTTGAGATTTTTATGGGTCTCAAGCAGTCAATCCTTTTCTTTCACTAAGAATTCAGACTCCTCTGGTAATCAGAATTTTTGGTAAATAGAAATGATGCACTTCAAGAAGACAATAAACTCCAGCACCTAAAAAAAATAAAAAAACCTGTATTTTTAAAGGTTCTTTTTCAAAAACAATTAAATATCTAAAGCTCATAGAAAATCCCTAATTAATAGTAAGAATTAGTTCTTGATGTTTGTGGAAGTATATCTTCACACCTTCCCCCAGAAGCAAATAATTATTTAAAGTTTATGATTAAAATTCATGATACATAAATTGTATCTCTGCATCTCATTACTTCATACTTTCCCTGACTGTCATGTCTCACTAAATCAATGTTTATGCGGTAGCAAAATCATTCATGTTTTGATTAAATGTATGTGATTTAGTATATATTGATTTAGACAACTTATATATTGATTAGATTTTTTTATTAAAATTAGAACAGAATAATTAAGAAGGAAGCTAAAAGAAGTTCACTTGAAAAGCATAATCACATTTTAGAAGGAAGTTTCCTAAATAAATGAAAACAACAGTCAGTGGTAAATTCTTCTTTTACAAGTAGAATTAATACTAGTGTGTAGTAATTTTTTCCCTCCACTTTGATTGATGCCAATAAATAACAGTGATTCAATTTTAGAAAGAAATTCTTTTTTAGATAGTCTGTTAAGGATCCAGATTTCTTCAAATTTACATTATAAAAACACAATGATTTTGAGTTTCAACATTAAATAAAATTATCTATTAAACAGTTACTATAGGCAAAGCACTATGATAGATGCTCACATACAAAGATGAAAAATATCATAGTTTCTGCCTTCAAGGAAATTAACACTGGAATAAGATGAACACATGGGCAATTTCTATTATGTAATGGAGGCATTGATGGGAGAGATTGATCAAGGAAATATTTTCTGCACTCTCATAATCCAATGTCTAGGATTGCAAAGGCTGGTTTCAGTAATGATGACTTAGTAATACGTGACTACAGAAAGCTTTCTAATTGGCTTTGGATCAAAAAGAACTTATAATTCAGGAGAGGTAGACCTAGATTAAATATAGTTGTAAAAATGCTGATTGGTCAGTCTCTCATTCTTTTCTCCAGAAGTGTTTGAGAATATTTCTTTAAACTACCAGGATGGGGAAGGAGGAGAGAAAGCAATAGAGAAAACAAGAATTTATTAAGAGTTATTATGTGCCAGTCACTATGCTAAGCTTCGTACAAATAAATGACATCCAATCCTAACAAAAACCTTAAGATGTAGATGCTATTAGTCAGTTGAAGATATTTAGGCATATATAAGTTAAGTGACTTGCCCAGCATCACAAAGGCAGCAGTTGTCTAAGGGTAGATCTGAACTCAGATCTTTCTGACTCTAGGCTCAGAATTCTATTTATTCTATTCTGTTCTTCCTTTCCTCCTTTTTTTTCTTATTTTCTTTCTTCCTCTCTCTCTCTTCTTTCCTTCCTTTCTTTGTCTTCATTTTAAAAGTTATGTTTTAGGATTATTTCTAGAATGCATTAATGATAAAAATTGTAATATACCTGTGGGAACCTAGCTTGAAATTACTAGTGCTATTTGGAGGAAAGAGGCAAATTGGAGCGGGGGAGAGGTGTACTATATTTGAATATAAGGAGTACACAGGCCAGGCCAAAGTCATATATGCAGTTTGTTAGGAGTTGGTAGCATGTGAGCTGAGACTTGAAGGAAGGAAACAATTTTGATAGGCATAGATATGGAGGATGTATATTTTGAGCATAGAGGCTAGTTGGCTTTGATGTTTATCTTTTCACGGGGAACTGTGTGAAATGAGAAGTAGAAAGGTAAATCTCTTTCAAAAGTAAATCTTTAAAAATTTTCTTCAAGTTCATAAATGACAAAAATTTGATCTATGTGTTAGATACGAAAAGCCTTTCTCTTCATTAATAGAAAACATTTATTGATGTTAACGTATAGCAGAACTGGACTGTGCTAGTCATTGTTCATACAGAAAGATATAGCATATAATCTTTGAAAACAAGGGATTTAAAGTCACATGAGAGATTCAATGAGATAAAAATTACATATATATATGTATATATGTATATTAGACACAGACACACACACAGTTTGAAAAACACTTTGAAGACCTTATTATATCTGAGACTTAGGACAACTTTGTGAGGCAAGAGTGACTTGACCTACACATAGCTAGTAATTATTATGTGATGCAAGATTCAAATCCATATTGTTTTAGCTCCAGTATTCTAGTTATTGTGCTACACTTTTACATGATATGTGTAAAGTACTTCTTTAATGGTAAATATGAAAATATTAACTATTACTAATGTTTTTTTTTTATGGAGTCACAGAAATGAACAGTTAAAAAGGACCACAGCAGCTATCTAGTTCAGACCATAGACAAAGGTATTAATAATATAACATGTTTTTAAATGATTACTTTTAATCATTATATTGTTAATATTATTATCATTAATATGTAATTCAGTGATGACTCTTAAAATTTTATGGTATAAATCCTTAATTCCAGTTATAAAAGAACTAAACTACCAAGGACTGAAATAAGTGACTATTGAGTACAGTAAGTTTATTCGGTTTTGCTGTATGGATCCAAAGACTAGGATATCAGAAATGACACATTCTTCCTCATCTATCCACGGGAAAACTATTTGTGCCAATATTGTGTGTGTGTGCAAGTTTAAATGAAAGAAGGGTCTGTAGGCTGTCACACATAAGGTCTGAGTTATATTGGAGTTAGAGGAGGGGAAGAAAAGGATGGTAGGAAGGAGATCAGAATTTAGAAATATTAGGAAAGGAAGCAATAATACATGTTAGACATAGGATTCTAACCGTGGTGTCTTCCAGATTAAATTGCAATGGTCTTTCCACCATTTTCTGGGATGAAACATAATCATACATTGCAAGAAATATAAAAAGTTTTATTTCTGAATTGCATCATATATATGAAAATCTGTTGAAGGAACTGGGGACATTTAGCCTGAGGAATTGAAGACTTTGGCTAGACACAACAGTTTTTGTTAAGTATTTGAAAGTCTGCAGGTGAAAGAGGAGAGTGTAAAAACTGGCTTGAAGCCTAACATAAAAACCAAACAACTAATATCTAGCAAATGGTCCCATCACTTACTGGCAAATGGAAGGTGAAAAAATGGAAGTAGTGTTAGATGTTATATTCTTGGGCTCAAAGATCAATGCAGATGGTGACTGAAGCCATGAAATTAAAATAAATTAAAAGATGTTCAATAGGAAAGAAAGCTATAGCAAATCAGGACAGCATACTAAAAAGTAAAGCCATCATTTTGCCAATAAATGTCCATATAGTCAAAGCTATGTTTTATCCAGGATGAAATTATGACTATGAGATTTGGACTATAAGGGGAGTGCTACAGAATCAATATTTTCAAATTACAGTGCTAGGGAAGATATTTGAAAGTTCCTTGGACATCGTGGAGGTCAAATCAGTCAATGCTTAAAGAAATTGGAGGAGTGGAGCCAAGATGGTAGAAATCAATCAGGAAGTTGTCTGAACCTTCCCCCATTACCCTTGGAAACAATGTTAAATCAAACCTCTTAACAGATTCTGTAGTGACAGCACCCACAAAAAATGGAGAGAAACAATATTTCAGTTTAAGAATATTTAGAAGGAACTTAGGAAAGATCTTTCTCACTTGGGTAAAAGCAGAGCACAGCCAAGTGAAGACAGTGTCTGGGAAAGCCATTGGAGGACTTTTAGCTTCAGCACAGGTCAGCTGATGAGGCCTCTAGGTGCTAACTCAGTAGGCTGGTGGAGAGGCCTCCAGCCCTAGCACAGAAGGTAAATTGTGAATCCTGGAACCCAAGTATAACAGATGAGGCTAGGCTCGACCACCCCCCACACAGTAGGCAATCCACAAGCATCTGAGGCCCTGATGAAAAGTTAGCGACCAGACCCTGTAGCCCCAATGCGTATTCACAGCATCTGTGGTAGCTATGAATATACCAGCAGTTCTGAATTGCAAAATATGAGACTCTCCACACTCTCCACGTGGAAGACAGAACCAAAACATTTATTCAGACACCAGAAAGCCAAATTCATCATAGCAACAAAGAAATTCATCGTAATTACCATGAATTCTATACACATTATCAGGCCTTCCCACAAATGAACGCCCTGAAGCAAAATGCCTTTCTCTCACTCACAGCCATCTATCTGCTTTCTCTATCCTTTCCAGCCCTGACAAGTCTGACCAACTTCCTCTCAGCTCTGCTCCAGCTCCACCTTTTCCTGCTCCATTCTTCCTGCTCTACCACTTCCTGTTCTAACCATTCAGTAAGCTGTTCCCATCACAGACTTCATCTGACTCAAACTCTTGAGACTTAGTCTTTCATGTGACTTGAGCAGATTACATAAGCCTATTAATTGATGGGAAATATATTCCTATTCCATTAAAAATATATTAAATCCATTAAAATACATTAATAATACATACCTCTGGCCTCAATCATAAGATGTTTGGGATAATGCCCCCTGTACCTTAGGAGCAGAGCTCAATTTTAAAAGTCACAAAATGGACTGAAAATGAGTAAAAAGTAGAGAAGAGCCCTGACCATAGAAAGCTACTGTTGCTGTAGGGAAGATCAAAATACAAACTCAGAAGAGGATAACATCAAAATGCCTAAATGTAAAGCCTCAAATGGAAATATGAATTGACCCCAAGCCCAAACAGCAATCTTAGAAGAGCTGAAGTAGAATATTAAACATCAAGTAGCAGATGTAGAAGAAAAACTTGGAAAAGAAATGAGAGCTATACAGGAGTATTATCAAAAAGGTCAACAGTATGGAAAATAAAGCAAAACAAATCTACTGAAGAAAACAACTTTAAAAGTAAAATTGACCAAATGTAAAAGGAGCTACAAAAGCTCACTGAAGAAAATAATTCCTTGAAAATTAGTCAAGTGGAAGCTAAGGACTCTATGAGACATCAAGAATGCATCAAACAAAATCAAAGCAATGAAAAAAATAGAAGAAAATGTAAAAATACCTCATTGGAAAAGCAATAGACCAGGAACATAGATACCGGAAAGAAAATTTAAGAATTTTTGGGCTACCTGAAAGACATGATCAAAGAAGAGCCTGAATAGCATCCTTCAAGAAATGATCAAGGAAAAATGCCCTGATATCCAAGAATCAAAGGGCAAAATAGTCATCAAAAGAATCAATCACTTCCTGAAAGAGATCTCAAAATGAAAACAAGAAATACTATAGCCAAATTCCAGAATTATTAGGTCAAGGAGAAAATACTGCTAGGATCCAGAAAGAAACAATTCAAATATCAACGAGTCAAAATAAGAATTACACAGGACTTGGTAGTTTCTACTTTAAAGTATCTGAAGGCTTGGAAAAAAAATATTCCATAAAACAAAGTAGCTTGGGTTATATCCAAGAATCAATTATCCAGCAAAATTGAGCATAATCTTTCAAAGGAAAATTGAACATTCAATAAAATAGAAGACTTTCAAACTTTCCCAATGAAAAGACCAGAGCTGAACAGAAAATTTGATTGTCAATAAAAGACTTATGAGAAGTATAAAAAGTTTAACATGAAAGAAAAAAAAAAACTTGTTATTCAATAATATGTTAGCTCTTTTTTCCCAACAGAGGAAAATGATACTTGTAACTCTTGAAAACTGCATCTCTATTAGAGAAGCTAGAAGGGGTATACATAGACAGAGATAAGTATAAGTTAACTTGAAGTGATGATATAAAAAATAATGAAGAGTTAAAGAAAGAATTGTACTGGAGAAGAAGAAAGGGGAGAAATAATAGGAAAAATATATATCAAATGAAGAGACACAAAAACCTATTACAGTAGAGAGACAGATGGGAGGAGGTGAGAATTGTTTGAATCTTAGTCGCATTAGATTTGTCTCAAAGAGGGAATGACATATACAGTCAGTTGGTTATAAAAAATTTATCTTACACCATAGAGAAGCATTAAGGGAAAGGTGAAAGATAATGGAAACGGGGTGAAACAGATAGAAAGGAGGGCATTAGGGAGGGCAGAAGTAGGAGAGGAAGGAGAAGGAAAAGAGGGGCTGACAGAAGGACTGGCAGATTGAGACAATTGATGGTCAGAAGCAAAACTCTGTTCAGAGGGTGAATAATGAAAGGAGAGAAAAAATACAAACAGGCAGAAAATAAGGTGGAATGAAATACAAAATTAATATGCATAACTTTGTATTTGAATGGGATGAAGTCTTCCATAAAACTGAAGTGAATAAACCAAGCAGCTGACCTGGGTCTCAGTTCTGAGTGGCTGTCCTGGAGTAAGGAGTTCTGGCTTGGTTCACCTGGTGGCCGTTATGGAGAAGGAATCCTACTCACAGTTGCAGGACATAAAAGAGTGCTTGTGGTTGCTCACAGACCAAAGCTCACATCAGGAGAGAAATAAACACCTTTCTCTTGATTACGTCACTTTGTAGGAAGTGAGAACTTACAGGGCCCTAGAGATATATCAGAGAACAGCTACACAAAATCTCTGAAGCCTGAGGTAGTACACCTTCCACTTGAAAAAGGGTTCAAAAGTCAAGTAATTGACCTTCCAAAGAGGAGAAAAATAGGACCATGGAAGGGTACTTTCTCGGTGGAAAGGTATTTTCTTCTGTCCTTTAGGATAAAGAAGACCAAAGCATACATCCAGAGGAAGACAGCAAGGTCAAGGCTTGTACTTCAATTGTACTCCCTTAAAAATATAAAATTGTCTCAGGCCATGGAAGATCAGAAAAAAGGACTTTGAAAATCAAATAAGAGAGGTGGAGGTAGAATTAGGAAGAGAAATGAGAACAATGCAAGAAAATCATGAAAAACGAGTGAACAACTTGCTAAAGGAGGCCCAAAAAGATGCTGAAAGAAATAACATCTTTAAAAATAAAGTAACTCAAATGACGAAAGAGGTCCCAAAAGAAAATGAGGAAAAGAATGCCTTAAAAAGCAGAATTGGCCAAATGTAAAAGAAGGTCCAAAAACTCACTGAAGGAAATACTTCTTCAAATTTATAATGGAGCAGATGGAAACTAATGAGTTTATGAGCAATTCAGAAATTATAAAACAAAACCAAAAGAATGAAAAGAATAGAATACAATGTGGAATACCTCACTGGAAAAACAATTCACCTGGAAAATAGATTTAGGAGATATAATTTTAAAATTACTCCTCTACCTGAAAATCATGATCAAAAAAGCAACCTAGACCTCATCTTTCAAGAAATTATACAGGAGAACTGTCCTGATGGTCTAGAACCAGAGAGTAAAATAGAAATTGAAAGAATTCACTGACTACCACCTGAAAAGAGACCCCAAAAGGAAACCTCCTAGGAATATTGTAGCCAAATTCCAGAGTTGTCAGGTCAAGGAGAAAATAATACAAGCTGCCAGAAAGAAACAATTCAGCGTTGTGGAAATACAATCAGGTTAACAGCATTTAACAGCTTCTACACCAAGGGATTGAAGAGTTTGGAATATGATATTCCAAATGTCAAAGGAGGTAAGATTAAAACAAGGAATCACCTACCCAGCAAAACTGAATATACTACTTCAGGGGAAAAATGGAATTTCAGTGAAATAGATGACTTTCAAGCATTCCTTTTTAAAAATAACAGAGCTGAGTAGAAAACTTGACTTTCAAATACAAGAATCAAGAGAAACATGAAAAACTAAACAAGAAGGTGAAGCCATAAAGAGCTCATTAAAGTCGAACTGTTTTCATTCCTACCTGGAAAGATGATATTTGTAACTCATGAGATCTTTCTCAGTATTAGAGTAGTTGGAGAGAATACAAACCTACACACATATACATATATATATATATGTAAATGTGTATGCATATGTTTATGTGTATATGTTATATATATGCATGTATATGTGTAGGTAGGTATATGTATATGGATATGTGGGTGTCTCTGTGCATATGTTTGTGTGTATGCATGCACACTCACATACACACACACACACAGAGGGCACAGGGTGAGTTAATATGAAGGAGGAATACCTAAAAAATGCTCTCTCTCTCTCTCTCTCTCTCTCTCTCTCTCTCTCTCTCTCTCTCTCTCTCTCTCTCTCTCTCTTTCTCTCTCTGTCTCTCTCTTTCTGTCTGTCTCTCTCTGTCTCTGTAGCTGCACTCCCCCACTAAGAACATGCTGCAAGATAGATATTTCTGGGACTTTGTCAGACCATCAGACTGAGGATATCAGGAATGCTGTGACTCCACTTATCCCTATACCTTTACCCAGTCCACTCGGGATTCCCAGAACCATCGAGAAGGACTGACTGAACCCTCTGTCCTCATTTCCTAGACTTCCATTCAAGTCCCTTCCCTTACTTTCTCCCCACAATTGCCCAGTGGTAGTGATGGAGTCAAAAGCATTCTGAGAAGAACAGAGATAGTCTCCCTTGTCCTCCATGCTGACATCCCACAGCTCCAGTTGGAGAGTATTATGGGTAGTGCAGACACAGCTTCTCCCCACCAGTGACCCAAAGTGACTCTTACCAGAAGCCACCACCTTTCCATCTCTGGACAGGGTCAGCTCTGCTGGAGACTCACTGCCCACAGTACATTGCCCCATGGTCACTTGGCCAGTCCAAGTATCCAAGAAAGAGGAACTGGGGAATCGCCTTCATCAAACCAAGAAGTCTGGAGAGTAAGGACTGTGTGTCTACCAACAGACAAGAGATTCCTTGAGGAAAGGGATTACACCCCTCCCCCATCAGACAGACTACTCCCTGAGACCAAACATTGAGTCCCTCTCCAATCAGACTAGATTATCAGACCAGGGATTCCCTAAGGACTTTGCAGAGAAGCAGGTTGGGAACTTTGGATCTCCTGGGAAATTGAGATGCAGGTGTAGGCCCTGACATCTTAGGCCCTGCTGGGGCCAAGGAGCTGGATGATGTGAGTGGGCCCCTCCTGGAGCCAGTGGACATTGGGATACCAGGGTCATAACTAGTACATTACAACATGAACTTTATCCCAGAGTACTGACCACAGAAAAAGGTGTGTGCTTCCTCTCCACAGTGATCACCATCCCTTCACTTCATCATCACCACCACTGGCCCCTACTGTCACCCTGAGTCACCCCCAGGGTCTTGCCATGTGGCACCTCTCTCCTAGGTCTGCCTTCTCTCTCTCCAGTCTCTGAGATGTAGACTGTCCCCTTCTCCCTAGTGTGACTGTCCCTGAGTTTGACCTGTCCTTGGCACCCCATGCCCAGGTGCCAGGACCTCTAACTATAGCTCTGCCTCTCTCCCACACCAGACTGGGAATCCATCTGGAACTCCAGCTTCCCTTAATTTGACATGTGCCTTGACCAAATTCCACATCCTCTCTAGGCCTTGCCTTTGTCATCTGTGAAATGGGAATAATCCATTTTACTAGCCCTGTTTGGCCAAGATGACTAAAGAATCATAGATTCTGAGATGGAAAGATGAAGTGATAAAGTAGCCCAGAAAGGGCTTTGTAATGAATCACAGTGTCTACTACTCCATGAGATATTGACTCATTATCTCAATTTCTAAAATGAAGAAAAGAATCATTCAAACCCTATCCTCAGATATTTCCCCCTGCCTTGCCCCAAAGTGAGGCCATAAGATAATCCAAAGCCCCTGGAGCCAGCCCATCCTGGGACTCACAAAGAGTAGCAGTGAGACTCTTGGAGGAGGAGGAAATGCGTACCCCCATTGCGTGTGTCCACAGTACAATGGTAAGAGGCAGCATCAGCAGCAGAAACATTGGAGAGGAAGATGCAGGAGAAGCCAGCACCTCCTACCATCCACTGCCCATTCTGGTACCACATGTAGCTGAGGTAGTCAATGTCAGTAGCTGAGACTAAACAAGTCAAGTTCACTGCCTGGCCCTCCCGAATTGTCAGCAAGTGTAACACCTGAACTACCAGGGCTGTTGGGGAGAGAAGGTGAAACGGGGGTTAGACTAGAGGCAATGAGACACACCCATCCTTCTGTTTCTGGGAGCAGAAACATGGTACTTATTATAAACAGCTATCCCCCTGGTATGAAAGAGAGATGGTGGAATCAAGAGCTAACCAAAGTCAGTCCTCACCTCTGGTCCAATTGGACAAATGTGCTGTTTTTAACATTCTTTTTTATTGGGTGTTCCAAATCTTCTAACTCCTATTGATAAGAAAATATATCAATTATACATGTGAGGTTATGCAAAATAGATTTCCATATTAACCATACTGCAAAATGAATAAATAAAGTGGAAAACATCCAAAAAAAGAATACCTAAAAATAAAATTTACTGTGGAGTGGAATATACTAGGTGTAAAAGAAAGGGAGAGACAGAATGCAGCAAATCTTCTCACAAAAAAGAGGCAAGAAAGAACTTTTACAAAAGATGGGAAGAAGGGGGAGATGAAAGGGATTAAATAATAAGTGAGCCTTACTCTCATGGGTTTTGGTTTAAAGAGAGAGTAACACACACTCAATTGGGTATGGAAATTTATTTTACACTGCAGAAAGACAAGAGAGAAGGGGATAGTAGAGGGAAGATAATAGAAGGAAAAGCAAATGGGTGAAAGGGCTAATCAGAAGCAAACACAGCTGTTGGGGGCAGGTCAAGAGAGAGAATGGAATAAATGGAGGGCAGCGCAGGATAGAGGGAAATATGATTAATCTTTCACAACATGACTCTTTTTTTCTGTTTATTTTTAGTTTTTAACATTCATTTCCACAAAATTTTCAGTTCCAAATTTTCTCCCCATCTCTCCCCTCCCCCCACCCCATAATGCCTTGCATTCAGGTTGCTCTTTCCCTCAATGTGCTCTGCTTTCTATCACACCCCTCCCTTCCCTTATCCTCATCTTCTCTTTTCTTTTAGGGCAAGATAGATTTCTATACCCCATTACCAGTATTTCTTATTTCCCAATTGTATGCAAAAACAATTTTCAACTTTCATTCCTAAAATTTTGAGTTCCAAATTTTCTCCCTTCCTCCCTCCCCACCTATCGCCACTGAGAAGACAAGCACCTCTATATGGGCTATATATGTGTAGTTTTGAAAAAGACTTCCATAATGGTCATGTTGTATAACACTAACTATATTTCTCTCCATCCTATCCTGTCCCCCATTTATTCTATTCTCTCTTTTGGCCTTGTCTCTCCCCACAAGTGTTTACTTCTAATTAGTGCCTCCTCCCGTTTGCCTTCCCTTCTATCATGCCCCCACCTCACCTGTCTCCTTCTCCCCTACTTTCCTGTAGTGTAAGATAGATTTTCATACCAAATTGAGTGAGGATGTTATTCCTTCCTTAAGCCAAATGTGAAGAGAGCAACCTTTGCTTTTTCCCTCTCACCTCTTCTCTTTTTTCCTTCATTGAAAAAGCTTTTTCTTGCCTCTTTTAGGAGATATAATTTTCCCAATTCCATTTTTCCCTTCTCCTCCCACTATATTTCTGTCTCACCCCTTAATTTTATTTTTTTAAGTATCATCCCTTTTCATTCAGTTCACCCTGTGCTCTGTCTATGTATATATACATGTATACACACATATGTGTATACATACATATGTATATATACTCACATATAAGTATATACATGTACATATGTATACACACATATATGTATATACATATATATGCATATGCATATGTATATAAATATGCACACATGTGAGCATGTGTGTGTGAGTGTGTGTGTGTGTGTAATCCCTCCAACTACCCAAATATTGAGAAAAGTATCAAGAATTACAAATATTATCTTTCCTTGTAGGAATGTAAACAGTTCATCTTTAGAAAGTCCCTTATGATTTCTCTTTCCTGTTTACCTTTTCATGCTTCTCTTGATTCTTGTATTTGAAAGTCAAATGTTCTATTCAGTTCTGGTCTTTTCATCAAAAAAGCTTGAAAGTCCTTAATTTTATTGAGTGACAATTTTTTCCCTGAAGTATGATAATCAGTTTTGCTGTGTAGGTTATTCTTGGTCTTAATCCTAGTTCCTTTGCCTTCTGGAATATCATTTTCCAACACCTTCAATCCCTTAACGCAGAAGCTGCTAGATCTTGTGTTATCCTATTTGGATTTCCACTATACTCTAATTTCTTCTTTCTAGCTTCTTGGAATATTTTTCCTTGGCCTGGGAGCTTGGGAATTTAGCTACAATATTCCTAGGAGTTTCTCTTTTCAATATCTTTCAGTAGGTGATTGATGAATTCTTTCAATATATTTTTTACTTTCTGGGATATTTACTTTCTAGGCTATTAGGGCAGTTTTCCTTGATAATTTCATGAAATATGATGTCTAGGCTCTTTTTTTTGGTCGTGGTATTCAAGTAGTTGCAAAATTTTAAAATTGTCTCTCTTGGGTCTATTTTTTAGGTCAGTTGTTTTTCCAATGAGATATTTCACATTGTCTTCTATTTTTTCATTCTTTTGGTTTTGTTTTGTAATATCTTGGTTTCTCATAAAGTCAATAGCTTCCATCTGCTCTATTCTTATTTTTAAAGAACTAGTTTCTTCAGTGAGTTTTTGAACCTCATTTTCCATTTGGCTAGTTTCTCATTGTCTATTTAGACATCTTTTACCAATTGAGTTAGTCTATTTTTAAAGGTATTATTTTCTTCAGCATTTTTTCATCACCTTTAGCAAGCTGTTGATTCATTTTTCAAAGTCTTCCATGACTTGAGACCACTGCATATTTATTTTGAAGGTACTGGATGCAAAAGTTTTGACTTCCTCTGACAGTGTGCATTATCTTTCCTCATGCAAAAGGATGGAAGAAAAGATCTGTTCACTAAGAAAGTAATCTTCTATATTCTTATTTTCCCCCTTTTTGGGGGCATTTTCCTATGCAGTTTTTTGACTCTTTAATCCTTTGTCAAGAGCAGGGTTTATTCTGGGGACATGAAAATTCTCAGTTCCTCCAAGGTGGCAACATCAAGGGAGAGGGGTTTACTCCTCTCCAGGCCTGCACACTGATCTGGAAGCAACCCAAAACTTTTCTGCCCAAAATCTCCAATAGTAGAATTCTCCCCCCATAGCCTCCTCCAGCTCTGCCAAGGCTCCTCCTTCTCTCCACAAGGCCAGGCTGAGATACAGATCAGCTGCTCCATTCCCCCAGGGACTTTATAGGCAGAAGGCAGGGCCATCACTCAGGGCTGAGATTCAGATCAATTGCTCAATTCCCCAGGGGTATTTTAGGTGGTAGGCTCCAATAATGAATGCTGCTGTTGTAGTGGCTGCTTTCCCAGATGAAAAAGCTTTCTCACTGACATTTGAAGCTTTCTTTGGCACTTGTGGATTAAAGAGGTGAGTAGAATTTTAGAAGAAAAAAAAAACTAGATATGATAGACCAGTGGATAAAATTGAATGGAGACAGAAAGGAATATATCATTTCTCAGTAGTACGTAGCACCTACACAAAAAACTGGCCCTGTTTTAGGTCTTAAAAACCTCACAATTTAATCCAGAAAGGAAGAAATTTCAAAGGCATCCTTTCAGATCATGATGCAAGAAATATTATATGTGCAAACAGAAATGGAAAGAAAAACTAAAGCTAATTGGAAATTAAATAATCTGATTTTAAAGAATGAGTGGGTCAAACAGCAAATCATTGAAACAATCAATAGCTTCAAAGAGGATGACAATAATAAGGCAACATATCAAAACTATGGGTTACAGTCAAAGCAGTTCTAAGGGGAAATTTTGTATCTCTAAATGCATACTTGAATCAGATAGAGAAAGATGAGATAAATGAATTTGGCATGCAACTAAAAAAAGCCAAAAAAATTAAAAATTTCCACTTAGATATCAAACTTAAAATCTGAAAATCAATGGTGGGATTAATAAAGTTGAAAGTAAGAAAACTATTGAACTAGCAAATAAAACTAACCTGGTTTTATAAAAAAAAAAACAATAAAATTGATGAACTTTTGGCTAATACGATTTAAAAGAAGAAGAAAATCAAATTACCGGTGTCAAAAATTAAAAAGGGCAATTTGCCATCAATGAGAAAGAAATTAAATCAATAATGAGGAGCTATTTATATTTTACATATATATGTATATATATGTATATATATATATCTCAGATTAACAGAAGAAATAAAATATACTTAAATTGCTCCATTAAAAAAAAAACAAAACATTGAAGAACTCACGAGTGAACTCCCTAAGAAAAAATCTCCAGAGCAGTATGATGAAAATTATTGTGTTATGTAACTGGAAAAAAAATAATATTAAGGGGAAAAATAAATTAATTCAGGATATTCATTAGAAGGTAAAACACTAAAGCTGAAGTTTAAATAATTTGACCACATAATGATTACACAGGACTTATTAAAAAGTATCTCAATATTGGGAAAAATTAACTGCAAAATTAAGAGGACAGCAGAGGATGAGATGGATAGGTGGTATCACAGAAACAATTAAGATTAACCAGGACAGAATTCAAGAAATGATGAGTAGAAGGATCTAGAATGCTATAGTCCATGGAGTACAAAAGACTTGGTCTACTTTGTTATAGAAAACATAAGTAGAAGATTGTGTGGAAGTGGTACATATCTCTATTTAACCTTGACTTAGGGGGGAAATATTCTAAATATTCCATAGAGGATTGGATTATTTCAGTGTTTATTGGAGATTTGTGGCTGGCTTCCAGAAGTGACTAGGTGACTACTGGAACATTATAGAAAGGAGGCCCTTTTTCACATAAGTTTGAATAATATGGCCTTTGAGATCCTTTGTGACTAAAGCTCTATGGTTTTGTCATTTTATGACTCACCCTCAATTATATCCTCCTTTTTTTAGTATGAATTTATTTTTCTTTTTTCTCTGTAATCACACTTTGTCTTATTAGGGTGCCCTGCCTTGAACTTCTATTTTTAAGGCATAGGATTCTTTGTCATCTAACTCAATCGCCTCGCATGTCCCACACAATCAAATTACTTCCTCAATCACTTATTTTGCTGTGATTCTTTCTCTATCATAAGCCCCACTTGCTCAATGGCTGTGATTTGATTCTTGCCTTTTACACCAGTTATTTTTATATTTAGATCCTCAGTACATGATACAATGTCACCTACCATGACCCTGTTGTTTACCTGATGCTTACATCTCTGTGAGTCATTTTTACATAGACACACTGCACTTTGACATCAAGTAATGTTACTTAGCTCATGTTTGTTTTCTCCTACAGCTTGACATCTAGGTTTTTTAACCTCCATTTTGGTTAAAGTCTCCATATGCTCCTGACTTTGCTTTCATGCTTCAGTTTTTCCATTTCATCTTATCCTCATAACTTTGCTTCCTCAGGCTTACTTATTCCAACTCCATGTAATTTCTGTCTTTGGATGAAATGGGCAAGATTCAGGGGATGAGAAATGTCTCAGAAGCCCAAACATTACACAGATCTCTCTTGACTTTACTTCCTAATATTTCCATAGCACTACAGGAAAAGGAGAGAGTCTTTATAAAGAAGTTTTCTGTAGTTAATTTTTTTTCACAAATGCACTTTGAAAGCGTTATATTAATTTTTAAGATTGAATGTTTCAATAAGGTAAGGCTTTGTCTTGTTTTATTTTTTATTTGTTTTTTTTCCTCAGTGTTCAGTTGAGTGAAGTAGAGATAAAAGAAATGAAAAAAAATCCATTAAAATCAAAGAGTTTGTTAAAGGAAGTCTTTATGCAATTTGTTTTAACACCAGAGAAAATGTTCACTTTTGCATTGATCTATCCTGTCTATTATAAAGGCAATTTATTTCTGGGGTATCATTATGCTTCTGCAATGACTAAAATCACTTGATTTTTGGGCTTATAATTTGTGATACCTCCTAATGTGTGCAGTAATCGATGGGAAATCCCCCAACTACAATGGAAGATTTTAATCCAGATGGAGAAGTAGGTGAATCTTGGATATTTAGTTAAGAGATTCATTAGAATAAAGTCCAATTGTTCACTGTTTGCTGTAGAGGGTTGTTAAACTGCATCTATAGGAAAATAATGAAAACAACAACAGCAACTAACTTTAGAGTGGACTTTCGATCTTGGAGGCTGAGTTCATTAGTAGAGAGTCTGTCAATTCAAAATCATTCCATCAAAATGACCCTGCTGTGACATATGCAAACTTTCGTGCCAAGATCTGAGCCTTAAAAAATTTGAGGGATACACTTTTCATTGCCAGTACCTCATTATTTTACACTATCTCTGAGAAGACTGAAATTCTTCAGCTGCAAGAGGAGTTGTCATGGAGAATGTTTGCTCCACATTAATATACCCTCTTTGGAATACAATTTGAGAATCTTCATAATTCATGATTCGTCACTTAAAATTGTTTGACTTTGGGGAATAAGGCAAGATCAGGGTACTGCTATTTTTATTAATTCTAGATCTACTGATACACTGAGAAAATTGATGGGTGCTAGTATATACACTTATTATTGACTATTATAGTTAACCTGAAAGGAAAATATTATTTTGAATAGATTGAGCTCCTGTTAGCAAATGGCAGTGCCATCTGGTCAGTCTTTTAAATGACAGAGTATTAGAAATAAGAAGGTCACATCAATTTTATGTGATAAGGCCAGGGACAGCTCTACACAAAATTTTGAAGTCATTCAATTTTAGCTTTGTCATTTTTCTATGTCCTTTTTTCTATTCTGCTGTCTTTTACTGGGACCTCCTACCCTAGTTCCCAGTAACCAATGTTCTCTTTCTATTCTTTGAATTTTCCAAGGAGAGAAAATTTCTGACTGTCCAATTTAATTTCTTAAAAATTTAAACCAAAGACTGTACAGATCCCCTTCTCAAAGGTAATCACTAAATTTATGATTTTCTTCCCATCTCTTTTAATTCTTATCTCAAAAATTTATTCTTTACCATATGCTTTCTCCTTTTTCTTGAAATATATTTTGTTGTTCTATCATTCTCTGGTGTCTAACTCTTCATGATCCTGTACGGTGTTTTCTTGGAAGAGATATTGCCGTGGTTTGCCATTACTTTCTCCAGGAAATAGAGAATTAAAGCATTGAAAGTTACCTTAGAAGTCTTATAACCCAACCTTTCTCTCCACAAGAAATGTCTGCAGTAATATCATTGACAAATATGCATTTGATCTTTTCCTGTACAATACTGATGAAAATCACTCACTTTGTTTTTACTGTCTTTTTCATTGATAAAAAATGTAGTGAGTAAGGTGTTGATTTTTTTTTCAATTGAGTCAAATATGCTTGTCCCTAGATTAAGCTCATAATATTCTAGAGCTGTAAGGAACCTTGATCAAATATTCAATTGTCATATTTAAATAAAGGGAAAATCCATAGTATGAATGATTCATATGTATCCTCCAACACTGCAAATGGCAAACCTTCCTTTTCTGACCACTCTTTAGGATGCGTGTTTATGCCCTCCAATAAATCTGACCAGAGTATTCACCCAGTATATTACAGTTATTCTTCTCTCTTGCCATTTTAAATACACTAGTTCAGGGGTGAGGAACCCAAGGCCTTGAGGCTACATGTGATCCTCTAGGTTCTCAGATGTGGCCCTTTGACTTAATTCAACTATCTCAGAAAAAATGCTTTAATTAAGGGGGAATTGCTTCAGGGGACCCACCCTTGTACTAGTGGTTCACCACTCTTTGCCTTTTATATTTGATTTTTCCATGTGATCAGTTCATCATTTGCACTCATACTTTTCCCTAGTTACTTATTTTACTCCAGTTCATCTCTGAAGTTTCTTATTTATTATATGTTATAACCTGCTCACACTAGCCCTGCATACATTTGCATTGCCCTCTCAGTGATATTCATTTAGAATTTCATACATATTGTATTATTCCATGTCTCACTGTCTTACTATCAGTAAGTTATCATGGGTAAATTATCAGTATTATAAAAAAGAACATTTTTCTTTTCTGAAGTTTAGGCTTATTAAAATATGTTTGCCACTTCCTGTAGGCAATCCAATGCATCCTTCAACCTCCTGTTTGATTCTGGACCCAACTCATTTTCCATTTTTACTGTATTTGCAAGATATATATATATATATATATATATATATATATATATATATATATATATATATATATATATAGAGAGAGAGAGAGAGAGAGAGAGAGAGAGAGAGAGAGAGAGAGAGAGAGAGAGTACAATTTCACTTGTCTTGGAATTGTGGCTACAGATGTCATTTTTATGCCTCCCACATACATTTCATATAAGTTTACATACTTGTGATTTTATGTTGTCATTCTTTAAGGATTTATATCTGGAATTTACATTTTAAAGCAAATAGAAACAAAGAAAAAATCATCCCCTCCTCCAACATATTAATAATTAGAAAGTCTAGAGTCATATATTGAATTATTTTTTTTCATTTTTCTATTATGTACTTGACTCATCCCCCTTAAGTTGATTAGTGTGCATCTCACTGAAAACCAATAGATTGCCAGAACCATACAAATATACATCACACAAGCAAAGATAATTGGAAATCTATGTCCTTAAATATATGCTGCATTGTACTTTATACTTCTTAGCTAAATAGAATTATAAATTTAGATTGTGAGAACTGGTATGCTACTTTGAACTTAGATTTTGAATATCATTTTGGTTAGTAGCCTTGGAAATATTTTGAATAAAATAGCACTTTATACTACAGAAATATAAAGAGGGAAGTTAACAAAAAATCTTTAGCAAGATAACAGTTCCAAAATTTAGTAAAACAACCACTTGATTTAGCAAGTGTATCTAAAGACATGAAGCTTGTTGGGGACTGGCTGTTTCATTTCTATTTATCTATCTATCCATTCATTCATTCATTCATTTATATATTTTGTTTTCAAAATTCATTTCCACAAAATTTTGAGTTCCAAATTTCTTCCCCATCTCTCCACTCTCCCCACCCCAAAACACCAAACATTCTGATTACCACTTCCACCAATCTGCCCTTACTTCTTACACCCCTCCCTTCCCTTATCCTCATCATCTATTTTGTCCTGTAGGGCAAGATAAATTTCTTTACCCCATTATCTGTATATCTTATTTGTATGCAAAAACAATTCTCAACATTTGTTCCTAAAACTTTCAGTTCCAAGTTATCTTCCTTCCTCCCTCCTCACTCATCCCCACTGAGAAGGTAAGCAAGTAGACTGTATATGTGTAGATTTACAAATGACTTCCATAATAGTCATGTTGTGTAAGACTAACTGTATTTCCCTCTATCCTATCCTGCCCCCCATTTCTTCTATTCTCTCTTTTGACCTTCTCCCTCCCCAAGAGTGTTTACTTCCAATTATTACCTCCTCCCATTTGCCCTCCCTTCTATCATCCCCTCACCCCACATGTCCCCTTCTCCCCTTTCCTATAGTGTAAGACAGATTTTCATACCAAACTGAGTGAGCATGTTATTCCCTCCTTAAGTCAAATGTGAAGAGAGTAAACTTCACTTTTTCCCTCTCACCTCCCCCCATTTACCCACCATTGAAAAAGTTTTTTCTTGCCTCTTTTATGAGAGATAATTTCCCCATTTAATTTCTCCCTTTCTCCTCCCAACATATTCCTCTCTTACCCCTTAATTTTATTTTTGTAGATACGATCCCTTCCTATTTAACTCACCTGTGCTTTCTGTCTCTCTGTCTCTCTGTCTGTCTGTCTGTCTGTCTGTCTGGCTCTCTCTCTATGTATGTATATATTATGTATAATATACATATATATATTATACATGATATATAATATATATATGTATATTATACATAATATATATAATATATGTGTGTGTATAATCCCACCAACTACTCAGACACTAAGAAAACTTTCAAGAGTTACAAATATCTTTCCATGTAGAAATGTAGACATTTCAATTTTAATCAGTCCCTTACGATTTCCCTTTCCTGTTTTCCTATTTATGTTTCTCTCGATTCTTGTGTTTGAAAGTCAAATTTTATTTTCTGATCTAGTCTTCTCATCTAGAATGCTTTAAAGTTCTCTATTTCATTGAATGACCATTTTTCCCCTGAATTATTATATTGTTTTGCTGAGTAGGTGATTCTTGGTTTTAATTCTAGTTCCTTTGCCTTCTCGAATATCAAATTCCACACCCTTCCAACTCTTAATGTAGAGACTGCTAGATCTTTTGTTATCCTGATTGTATTTCCACAACACTCAAATTGTTTCTTTATAGCTGCTTGGAATATTTTCTCCTTGATCTGGAAATTCTGGAATTTGCCTACAATGTTCATAGGAATTCCTCTTTTTGCATCTCATTCAGGAGGTGAACAGGGCTGAAATTCAGATCAGTTGCTCAATTCCCCCAGGGACTTTAGGGGGAGGATTCCTAGTGTCAGGCTGCCACTCATTGTGAGATTAAGATCAGCTGCTCATTTCCTCCAAGGGCTTTAGGGGGAGGACAAGGTCTGCCACTTAGTTCTGAGGTTCAGATCATTTGCACAATTCCCCCAGGGGTTTTAAGCTGAGGTCTCCAACAATAGATGCTGACTACTGCCTGCTGGAGTTACTGTGGCTGCTGCCACCCACTGCTTCTGCTGCTTCTGATGACTCTGCCATCTATGGCTGGAGCTAGAGGGGGACCCTGCTCCCTTCCCAGGTGGAAAAGCCCTCTCACTGACCTTTGAAGCTTCCTTTGTCGCCTGTGGATTGAAGGATCTGTGAAACTTCACTGCATCTGGGAATTCCACCCCCGTTGACTGTTCGAAGTCCTATTCCTCCTGATGTTGTGTGCTCAAGGTTGGGCTGCACTCCATTCCACAGCCATTGTGATTCATTGTACTTCCAGGTCACCCTGGGCTTGAAGTCTTCTCCTCTCTGTTGTTCTGTGCCTTCTGCTGCTCTAAAATTTATTCATAAAATACCTTTACAGGTATTTTATGGGCAGTGGGGGAAGAGCTAGAGTATGTGCATCTTTCTGCCCTACCAACTTGGCTCCACCCATGCTTGTTGCCTTTTCAATTTTAATGGAATGCTATGGTCTCATTTTGTCAATCTTGTGGTTAAGTATTTTGATGTCAGATATTAAAAATCAGTAACAAACAAAATTTTCAAGGTTTAAACATAGTTTTACCATAAGACAAATATGTCTCATAGACAATTATAGCACAATTGAATACAGAGATAGAGAATCAATAGAGAGAATCTACAAATTTTGTGAGTAGCAATTGGTTAAGGTTATACTTGTTTGTATGCAAATTGTATTTGTATTTACAAAATGTATTAATTTGGAGTAATCAATAGTGAGCTAAGGATTAGAGATAGATACAACAAGAAAGGCAGAAATTAAAGAGCATTGAAAAGTATACAGTAAAATAAAGTTCAGAAGTCGACACAAACAAGATACTTCTGTTAACATGCTAAGGTTAATCTACTCTTTTAAAGAGAAATTTAGTAAGAGAAATTTAATTTACTAATAATTTTTTTAAAAAATTCTTCGTATGTCAATGTTAATTTTTATTGATGTTTGCTTAATTCATGGTGATAAAAAATGTTGTAAATTGTACTTAGCAAGTTTGACTAGGATTTCTTTCCACTTATTTGGTCCTAATGATGTGGTCTCTCAGAGAACTATTTCTTTTACAAATAGATTATAAACCTTTCTCTCTTTGGAACTAGAATAATGGAGGAGATGGAAATGTTAGAAATTACAAAGAGGAAATTTTGTCTTGGTATCAGAACAGAGTTCAAAAGGATCAGACCTATTCAAATGGTATAAGATGACAAAAATGATAGTGGATTCCTTCTCGTTGGAGGTCTTTAAGTAGAGGTTGAGCATTAATTTGTAGCTTTTTATATTACAGTGATTCATTTTGCATATTGCCTGAACTATAGCTATCCTGAAGTTATTTACAATCACTGAATATATTAATTCTATAAGGGTGTAGTTAAAGATTGTGTGTAATAAAAATGAAGTGTGAAAATGTAAATACTGCATTTTAATTCAACAATCTTTTATTAAGTGACTGATATGCATTCAGAAATTTAGGTATAAAGACAAAATCAAAACTATGCCTGCCTAGAGAGGTCATATATCATACAGATAAGGAATGAACCCTTGATTTCAGTAATATAAGGAACTCTTGGATGAGGAAACTCTTTCAGTGTTTGCTTCCAACTTATGGCTAGAGAATTGCCCAGAACAATGAGAAGAAGTCATAAAGGTGAATATTTTTCAGAATCAAAATCTGAAGATGTCTTCCTGGCTCCAAGACTAGCTGTCCATTCTGCATCACTTCTCTACTCTACCAGAATGGAAAAAAGAAACACACATACACACACACACACACACACACACACACACACACACACACACACACACAAACTGAGAAGCAAATCTAGAATGCATAAATAATTTCCAAGATAAGACCAGTAGAGGAATATGAAGAATGAAGGTAATCTTGAAACGTGTTTTGTAGGGAACAGTTTGAGGGACTAAAGGCAGTATTTTTAATGATGGAATTTCTTCTGTGTTAAAAATTGAAACTTTTGTGAGTAATGAAACAAATAAAACTATCATTTCATGTAGCAAAAATTTAATTGACTTTAGAAAGACTATTTTTGGAGTTCTAGCCATGCTAATGTATAAATTATTCTAATGTCATCTGTCTAAAACCAAAAATCAAAATACATCTTAGAACCAGAACACAGAAATGTTGTATTGAAGAAGTCAAACATTCCTATAGTCATATAAAAATGATTCAACTTGGAGCCAAGATGGTGGAATAGAAAGACGTACATACTATGGCTCTTCCCCCACAGCCCATAAAATACCTGTAAAAATGACTCTAAACAAATTCTAGAGCAGCAGAAGCCACAGAACAACAGAACCTCCAGCAAAGGTAACCTTAAAGGCTGAGAGGAAGGATCTATCCCACAGGATGCTGAGCAGAACAGAGCCCAGGCCTGGCCATAGGACACCAGGACCAGAACAGGCCTTCAAGGCAGAAACACTAACAGGGAGGGTCTCAAATCCTTCAATCCACAAGCACCAAAGAAAGCTTCAAAAGTCAGTGAGAGGGCTTTCCCAACTGGGTGAGAGGAGCCAGGGTCCCCTCTCAGCATGAGCCCCAGGCAGTGGCAACAGCAGTAGCAGTGGGACAGCAGCAGCAGTAGCAGCGGAGCGGCAGCACTGTTTGACAATGGCTGAGTTAGGTGGCAGCTTCCATTCTGGAAACAGCTCAGCTTAAAATCCCTGGGGGAATTGAGCAGCTGATCTGAATCTCAGTCCTGAACATGGCCCTGGGGTGAAGAAGAGGAGGCTTGGAAGAGTTGGAGGAGGTTGTGGAGGGGGAATTCTATTACTTACAGATTCTGGGCAGAAAAGTTTTGTTGCTCCCAGACCAGTGGGCAGGCCTGGAGAGGGGTAAACCTTTCTCTTGACAAAGGATTCAGAAGTCAAGTAACTGGCTGGGAAAATCTCCAAAAAAGGGGAAAAAAATAAATAAGACTATAGAAGGTTACTTTCCTAGTGAATAGGTATTTCCTTCCATCCTTTCAGATGGTTAAGAACAATGTATACTGTCAGAGAAAGTCAAGGCTTCTGCATCCAGTACCTCCAAAATGAATATGCAGTCAACTCAGGACAAGGAAAAGCTTGAAAAGTGAGTCAATAGCTTTCTAGAAGAGACCCAAAAAAATGTTGAAGAAAATAACACCTTTAAAAATAGGCTAACTCAATTGGAAAAAGAGGTCCACAAAGCCAATGAGAAGAAGGTTTTAAAAAGCAGAATCATCCAAATGGAAAAGGAGATTCAAAAGCTCACTGAAGAAAATAGTTCTTTAAAAAGGACAGTGGAACTGAAGGAAGCTAATGACTATATGATAAACCAAGAAATTACAAAACAAAACCAAAAGAATGAAAAAATAGAAAACAATGTGAAATATCTCACTGGAAAAACAATTGAACTGGAAAATAGATCTAAGAGAGACAATTTAAAAATTATGCAACTACCTGAATGCTATAATCAAAAAAACAGCCTAGTCACCATGTTTCATGAAATTATCGAGGAAAATTGCCCTGATATTCTAGACACAGAAGGCAAAATAAATATTGAAAGGATCCACCTATCACATCCTGAAAGAGATATAAAAAGAGAAACTCCTAGGAATATGGTGACCAAATTTCAGAGTTCCCAGGTCAAGTCGAAAATATTGCAAGCAGCTAGAAAGAACCAATTCTAGTATTGTGGAAATACAATCAGGATAACACAGCATCTGACAACTTCTACATTAAGATATGAAAGGATTTGGAATACAATGTTCCAGAAGTCAAAGGTACTAGGATTAAAACCAAGAATCACCTACCCAGCAAAAGTGAGTATAATACTTCAAGGGCAAAAATGGTCATTCAAAGATATAGAGGACTTTCAAGCACTTTTGTTGAAAAGACCAGAGCTAAAGAGAAAATTTGACTTTCAAACACAAGAATCAAGAGAAGCATGAAAAGGTAAACAAGAAAGAGAAATCATAAATGACTTCATAAAGCTGAACTGTTTACATTCCTACATGGAAAGATAAAATTTGTAACTCTTGAGACTTTTCTCAGTGTTTGTACAGGTGGAGGGCTTATACACGCACACACACACACATACATAGACAGAGAGCACAGGTTGAGTTGAGTCAGAAGGGAGGATATCTATAAAAATAAAATTAAGGGGTGAGAGAGGAATATATTAGAAGGAGAATGGGAGAAATGGAATGGGGCAAATTATCACTCAAAAAAGAGATAAGAAAAATCTCTTTCAATGGAAGAGAATAGGGAGGAAGTGAGAGGGGAAAAGTGAAGCTTACTCTCTTCACATATGGCTTAAGGAGGGAATAATGTGCTCACTAAATTTGGTAGGAAAATCTATCTTACACTACAGGAAAGTAGGGAAGAGGGGGACAAGTGGGATGAGGGGGGTTATAGAAGGGAGAGCAAATGGGGGAAGGGAGTAACTAGAAGCAAACACTTTAGAGAAGAGATAAGGTCAAATGAGAATAAAGGAGGGACAGGGTGGGATCGAATGAAATATAGTTAGTCTTACACAACATGAATATTATGGAAGTCCTCTGCAAAATGACACATATATAGCTTGTATTGAATTGCTTGCCTTCTCAGTGGGTATGGGTGGGGAGGGAGGAAGGGAGAGAAGTTGGAATTCAAGGTATTAGAAACGAATGTTGAGAATTGTTATTGCATATAACTGGGAAATAAGAAATGTAGGTAATGTGGTATAGAAATCTATCTTGCCCTACAAGAAAAGAGAGAAGATGGTGATAAGGGAAGGGTATGATGTGATAGAAGGGAGGGTACATTGAGGGAAGGGTAATCAGAATGCAAGGTGTTATGGGATGGGGGCAGGGGAGAGATGGGGAGAAAAATTGGAATTCAAAATTTTGTGGAAATGAATGTTGTAATCTAAACATAAATAAATAAAAAAAGATATAAAAATGATTTAACTTACTGTTACTAAAAATACAAATTATAATAACTCAAAGATACCAGTTCACACTTATCAGATTGAGTAACCTGACAGCAAAACAAAATGACAAATGCTGCACAGGACATGAAAAAAATAGGGTTACTAATTCGTTATTCATGGAGCCATGAAATTATCCAACCATTCTGGAGAGCAATTTGGAACAAAACTCAAAGGGCTGTAAAACTGTGCATACCTTTTTGCAAAGCATATTTCCCTCTGTCCTATCCTGCCTTCCATTTAATTCATTTTTTCCTTTGACCTGTACCCCCACAATAGTGTTTGCTTCTGATTATCCCTTTCCCCAATTTGCTGTACCTTCTGTTATCTCATCTCTCTCCTATCCCCTCCTCCTATGCCTTCCTGAGGGGTAAAATGGATTTCCATACCCAATTCTGTGTGAGATCTTCTCTCCTTAATTCAGATCCCATAAGAGTAAGGCTCACTTTTTCCCTTTCATTTCCTCTCTCTTCCCATCCATTGTAAAAGCTCTTTCTTGCCTCTTTTAAGTGAGATGATTTGCTAAATTCTACCTCTCCCTTTCTCTTACTCCTACTACATTCCACTCAATAGTAAATTTTAATTTTGTGGTATTCTCCTTTCATATTCAACTCACCCTGTGTCTTCTGTCTATATCTCCCTATATCTATATCCATAGGTGAGTTTGTATATGTATATGTATATATGTATTAATGTACATATGTGTATATATGTGTTATTTGTGTGTATTGTGTATGTGTACATATGTGTCCGTATGTATATGTGTGTCTGTATGTGTGCATGCATATATGTAAGTATAAATGTGAATGCATCTATATGAACATTACACGTGTGTATGTGTTTTGTGTGGGTTCATGTGTGCACATACATGTATATACACATGTATATTAAACATGCAAATACATACAATATACATATATGCATGCATCTGTATATCTATTTCTATTTCTATATCTGCATATATATCTATATCTATGTCTATCTCTATGTCTATATCTTCATATATATGCATATGTATATGTGTGTGTACATATATATATGCACATATATACATATATACACACATATATATTACCTAATTCTTGAAAAGGGTCTCATGAATTACAAATATCATCTTTCCATGTAGGAATGTAAGCAGTTCAAATTCAATGAGTTCCTTATGGTTTTTCTTTCCTGTTTACCTTTTCAGGTTTCTGATGATTCTTGTACTTGAAAGTGATATTTTCCATTCAGCTTTGGACTTTTCAACAAGAATGCTTGAAAGTTCTCTGTTTCATTGAAATTCCATTTTTCCTCTGAATATTATACTCAGTTTTGCTGGGTAGGTGATTTTTGGTTTTAAGCTTACCTCCTTTGACCTCTAGAATATCATATTCCTTAATGTAGAAACTGCTAACTCCTGTGTTATCCTTGATTCTCTTTCCACAACACTTGAATTCTTCCTTTCTGACTGCTTGTAATATTTTCTCCTTCACCAGGAAACTGTGGAATTTGGTTACAATATTCTTAAGAGTTTTCCTTTTGAGGTCTCAATCAGTAGTTGATGAATTCTTTCAATTTCTATTTTACCGTTTGGTTCTAGAATATCAAGGCTGTTTTCCTTGATAATTTCTTAGAAGGTGGTGTCTACACTCTTGTGTTGATCGTGGTTTTCAAGTAGACCAACAATTTCTAAATTTTCTCTCCTGGATTCCATTTTCCAGTCAGTTGTTTTTCCAGTTTGATATTTCACATTGTCTTCCATTTTTCATTATTTTGGTTTTGTTTCATAATTTCTTGATTTCTCATGAAGTCATTAGCTTTCATCTGCTCCATTCTAATTTTTAAAGAATTATTTTCTTCATTGAACATTTGGGCCTCCTTTTCCATTTGTCCAGTTCTTCTTTTTCTGGCATTCTTCTCATTGGATTTTCAGACCTCTTTTTTCATTTGGGTTAGTCGATTTTTAAAGGTGTAATTTCCTTCAGCACTTTTTTTGGTCTCCTTTAGCAATCTGTTAACTCCTTTTTCATTATTTTCTTGAATCATTCTCATTTCTCTCCCAAATTTTTCCTCTATCTCTCTTACTTGGTTTTCAAAATTCTTTTTGAGCTCTTCCATGTCTTGTGACTGTTTCATATTTTTTTTGGAGGTTTTGGGTGTAGGAACCCTGATCTTGCTCTTTCTGTTAGGTTGCATACTTTGATCTTCTGGTTGATCTTCCTCATCTGAAAGAATGAAAGAAATACCTTTACTCCAAGAAAGCACCCTTCTATTGTATTATTTTTCATCTTTTTGGGCATTTTTTAAGTCAATTACTTGAGATTTTAACTGTTTGTCAAGTGGAGGCTATACTACCCTAAGTTTCAGAGGTTTTGTGCAGATGTTCTCCAAGATATCTCTAAGGAGATATAAGTTTTCTGTTCCTCCAAAGTTGCATAGTCAAGGGAGCTGTTTACTTCTCTCCTGCTCTGCACTTTAGTCTGTGAGTAAACACAAACACTCTTTTCTGCCCTGGAACTGCAAGTAGGATTCCCTCTCCACAGCTGCCACCAGCTGCTCCTCCATGCCAGCACTCCTTCTCACCCCAGGACAACCACTCAGGACTGAGACCCTGATCAGCTGCTCAGTTTGGGAATCACACAGTCCCACACAGAAGTGGCCACCGCTAAGGCAGTGACTGCTAGCTCCCTGGGGCTGCAGCTGGGGCCAAATCATGTTCTTCTCTCAGTAGGTGAAAGAGTTTTCTCACTCACCTTTGAAGCTATCTTTGGTGTTTGCGTGTTGAGAAATCTAGGAACTGCAGAGGCTGCCTGTGATTCAGTGTCCTGAAGCCTGCTTGAGTGTAGTCTGTGCTGGCTCTGCCCATGTTGGACTGTGTTCTGATCTTGGGGCAGAGCTATAGACCCTTCCTGTTGGCCTTTCAGGTGGTTTTATTCTGGAAATCTCTTTCACTCTGTTATTTTGTGGTTTCTACTGCTCTAGAATTTGTTTAGAGTCACTTTTTACAAGTAGTTTAAGGTCTCTGTGGGGAGAGCTCTAGCATGTTCATGCTACTACTCCCTGATCTTGGCTTTTGCTCCCTTTGTGTTCTTATTTTTAAAGATATATGATACATAAATTAAATAGTGCATGCATATATTTTATTAATAAACAGACTTATGGGGCTATATGCTAATTTGTTTTTACTGAGAGAGACACATGTTTTATTTATTACTACTTTATTTTTTTAATGTTCTACAATCACAGCCATAAAGCTTAGATTTTTACCCCACCATGCCCACCCCCACCCCCCCCTGCCCAAGATGGCATACAATTCTATATAGGATCTACATATACTTTCCTATTGAATACGTTTTTCACTATAGCCATGCTACGTAGATGAAACAAAATAAATGGAAGAAATCATACAACAATTCAAAACATAATACACACACACACGCACACGCACACACATACACAAACATGATCTGTTACATTCTATAGTTCTTTCTCTGAGTGTGGAAGGCATTTTGCCTTAGAAAACAAGTGGGAACTTCTTTTTTAAGTTCCTGCATTATTACGAAGTTCTAAGTCTACTAGAAAAAACTCTTGCACACTATGGTCGTTGTTGTGCATAAAGTTCTCCTGGTTCTGCTCCTTTCACTCAGCATCAGATCATATAAGTCCTTCCAGGCCTCTCTGAAATCTTTTTGTTCATCATTTCTTATGGTGCAATAGTACTCCATTACATTCATATACTATAATTTATTCAGCCATTCTCCAATTGATAGGCAATCCCTTGATTTCCAGTTTTTGGCAACTACAAAGAGTGCTGCTATAAATATTTTTGTACATGTGGGACCCTTTCCTATTTTCATGATCTCTTGGGAATACAGTCCTAGTAGTGATATTGCTGGGTCAAAGGGTATACACATTTTGGTAGCCCTTTGGGCATAGTTCCAAACTGTTCTCCAGAATGGTTGGATGAGCTCAGAGCTCCACCAACAATGAATTAGTGTTTCAACTCTCCCATATCCTCTCCAACATTTATCATTTTCCTGTTTTGTCATGTTTGCCAATCTTATAGATGTGATGTGATACCTCAGAATTGTTTTGATTTGCATCTCTCTAATCAAAAGTGATTTAGATCATTTTTTCGTATGATTGTAGATACCTTTAATTTCTTCCTCTGAAAATTGCCTGTTCATATCCTTTGACCATTTATCAATTGGGGAATGACTTGTATTGTTGTACATTTCAGTCAGTTCTCTATTCTTTCTAGAAATGAGGCCTTTATCCCTGACATTAGCTGTAAAAATTCCTTCCCAATTTATTACATCCCTTTGAATTTTGGTTGTATTACATTTGGTTGTGCAAAAACTTTTCAGTATAATGTAATCAAAGTTATCCATCTTGCATTTCATAATGCTTTCTATTTCTTCTTTAGTAAAAATTTATTCCCTTCTCCATAAATCTGATAAATATACTATTCCTTGCTCCTCCAGTTTGTCCATGGTATCAATCTTTATACCTAGATTGTGTACCCATTTGGACTTTATTCTTGTGTACAGTGTCAGGCAGGGGTCTATGCCTAATTTCTGCCACACTCTTATCCAGTTTTCCCAGCAATTTTTATTGCACAGTGAGTTCTTATCCCAGAAGCTAGGGTCATTGGGTTTATCAAACAGGAGATTGTTATATTCCTTGCCTACTGTGTTTTGAGTGCCAAGTCTATTCCACTTGTCTACCCTTTTGTTTCTTAGCCAGTACCAAGTGGTCTTGATAATTACTGCTTTATAATACAATTAGAGATCTGGTAGTGCTAGTCCACCTCCCCTAGCATTTCTTTTCATTAGTCCCTTTGATATTCTGGACCTTTTATTCTTCCAGGTGAACTTTGATATCATTTTAACCAGCTCTAGAAAATAATTATCTGATAGTTTAATTGGTATGGCACTAAATAAATAAATTAATTTAGGTAGAATTGTCATTTTTATTATATTAGCTCAGCCTACACATGAGCAACTGATGTTTTTCCACTTACTTAAATTTGACTTTATTTGTGCAAAAAGTGTCTTCTAATTGTGCTCATATAGTCCCTGAGTTTGTTTTGGCAGGTAAACTCCCAAGTATTTTATAGTGTCTACCCTAGCTTTAAATGGGATTTCTCTTTCTGTCTATTGCTGTTGGACTTTGTTGCTAATATATAGGAATGCAGAAGATTTGTGTGGGTTTATTTTGTAACCTACAACTTTGCCAAAGTTGTTTATTATTTTGAAGTAGTTTTTTATTTGAATCTCTGGGATTCTCTAAGTATATCATCATATCATCTGCAAAGAGTGATAACTTAGTTTCTTCTTTGGCTATTCTTATTTCTTCAATTTCTTTTATCTTGTCTAATTGCTACAGCTAACATTTCTAGTACCATATTGAATAATAGTTATGATAATGGATATCCTTATTTCACTCCACATCTTATTGGAAATGCATCTAGCTAATTCCCATTGCAAATAATGCTTGCTGAAAGTTTTAGGTAGATACTGCTTATTATTTTATGGAATGCTCCCTTTCTACCTGTGTTCTCCAGTGTTTTTAGTAGGAATGGGTGTTATATTTTGTCAAAAGCTTTTTCTGCATCTATGGAGAGAATCATGTGTTTTTTTTGTTAATTTTGTTGTTGATATGATCGATAAAGCTAACAGTTTTCCTAATATGAACCAGCCCTGAATTCCTGGTGTGAATCCTACCTGATCATAATGTATTGTTCTCCTGATAAGATGCTGTATTTGTTTTGTTAAAATTTTATTTAAAATTTTTGCATCTATATTCATTAAAGAAATTGGTCCATAATTTTCTTTCTCTGTTTTGTCTCTTCCTGATTTAGGTATGAAAACCATATTTGTATCATAGAAAGAATTTGGGAGGACTCCTTCTCCAATTTTCAAAAATAGTCTATATAGTATTGAAATTAACTGTTCTTTAAATGTTTGATTGAATTCACTAGTAAATCCATCTGTCCCTGGAGATTTTTTTCCTAGGGAGTTCATTGATGGCTTTTTCAATTTCTTTTTCTGAGATGAGGTTAAGTATTCAACTTCCTATTCTGTTAATCTGGGCAATTTGTATTTTTTAAAATACTCATCCATCTCATTTAGATTATTGAATTTGTGGGCATAAAGTTGGACAAAGTAATTTCTAATTATTGTTTTAATTTCCTACTCATTGGAGGAGAGTTCACCCCTTTCATTTTGAATATTAGTAATTTGATTTTCTTCTTTCTTTTTTTTAAATCAAATTTACCAAAAGTTTATCAATTTTATTAATTTTTTTCATAAAACCAACTACTGGTTTTATTTGTTAATGCAATAGTTTTCTTAATTTCAATTTTATTAATCTCTCCTTTGGTTTTCAGTATTTCTGATTTGGTATTTACTTGGGGATTTTCAATTTGTTCTTTCTCTAGCTTTTTCAGTTGCATGCCCAAGTCACTGATCTCCTCTTTCTGTATTTTATTTATGTAAGCATTCAAAGATATAAAACTTCCCCTACAAAATGCTTTTGCAGTATCCCATAAGATTTGGTATGTTGTCTCATTATTGTCATTTTCTTGAATGAAGTTGCTGATTGTTTCTTTGATTTCTTCTTTAACCCACTCCTTCTTTAGGATTAGATTACTTAGTTTCCAATTGATTTTTGGTTTATCTTTCCATGGTCTTTTATTATATATAATTTTTATTGCGTTATGATCTGAGAAGGATGCATTGATTGTCTCTGCCTTTCTGCACTGCATTGTGAGGTTTCTATGTTCTAGTACATGGTCAATTTTTGTAAATGTGCCATGTACCCCTGAGAAAAAGGTATATTACTTTCTATTCCCATTCAATTTTCTCCAGAGATCTATCATATCTTCCTTATTCAGAGTTTTATTTACCTCCTTAACTTCTTTCTTCTTTATTTTGAGGTTAGATTTATCAAGTTCAGAGAGGGGGAGGCTGAGGTCCCCCACTAGTATAGTTTTGCTGTCAATTTATTCCTTCAACTCCCCCAACCTCTCCTCTAAGAATTTGGATGCAATACCACTTGGATTATACAAGTTTAGTAATGCTATTGCTTCATTGTCTATGGTGTCTTTTAGCAGGATATAGGTTTCCTTCCTTATCTCTTTCATTAGATCTATGTCTGCTTTTTCTTTGTCTGAGGTTAGGATTGTTACTCCTGCTTTTCTTACATCAGCTGAAGCACAATATATTCTGCTCCAACCTTTTACCTTTATCCTGCGTGTATGCCCCCCCATTTCAAATGTGTTTCTTGTTAACAACATAATGTTGGATTATGGCTTTTAATCCATTCTGCTGTATATCTCCATTTTATGGGAGAGTTCAATCAATTCACATTCACAGTTATGATTACAATCTGTGTATTTCCCTCCATTCTCTTTCCCACCATTTATGCTTTTAGCTCTCCCATCTTCCTTCCCCTCCTCAATAGTATTCACTTTTCACCACCTCCTCCTGCAGCCTTCCCTTCCTTCTTTTAGCCCCCCTCCCTTTTGCTCTCTTTACCCTTATTGCTTCTTCCCTCCCTTTTAGCTTCCCTCCCCTTTCTTTCCCCTACCCCTCCTACTGCCTATAGAGCTAGTTAGGATTATCTACTTGTTTGTTGTTCCCTCCTTGAAACAAATCAGATGAGAGTACCTCTCAAACAATGCTCATCTCCCTCCCCTCTTTCCCTCTACTATAATTTTTCCTGTGATGTACTTTACCATTTTCTGCTTCCTCCTTTTCACACCTTGTGTTACAATCCCTTGGCATACTTAAATCATATTTTTAACATGACATCTTTTGCTTTATACCCATTGCCTCTATGTACATCCCTTTTATATTTCATAACACATGCACAATTCTCAAAATAAACAGGTATCATCTTCCTTTACAGGGAGGTAAACAGTGTGCCCAGATTGAGTAACAAATTCCCCCACTAACTCCCATTTACTTTTTAATGATTCTCTTGAGACTTGCATTTGAAGATTGAATTGTCTATTAAGTTCTGCCATTTTAGTCAGAAAGGTCTGGAAATCCCTTACTTCGTTGAATGACCTCCTTTCCTGAAATGTTATGCTGAACTTTGCTGGGTTGTTGATCCTTGGTTGTAGTCCCAACTCCTTTGCCTTGTGGAATACTGAATTCCAATTCCTTCGATCTTTTAATGTAAAAGCTGCAAGGTCCTGTGTAATCCTAACTGTTGTTCCTCCATATTTTAATTGTTTCTTTCTGACTACCTGTAGTATTTTCTCCTTCACTTGATAGTTCTGGAATTTGGCAAGATTATTTCTTGGGGTTTTGAGTATGGGATCCCTTTTGGGAGGTGAATGGTAAATTCTTTAGATGACTATATTGCCCTCTGAATCTAGCACTTCTGGGTTGTTTTCCTAGATGATTTCCTGGAAGATATTGTCCAGACTCTTTTCTTCATCATGGTTTTCTGGCAGGCCATTAATTCTTAAATTTTCTCTCCTGTATCTATTTTCCATGTCAGTTGTTTTTGCAATTAGATATTTTACAGTTTCTTCTATTTTTAATTTTTTAGATTTTGTTTGACTGATTCTTGCTATCTAACTGAGTCATTAATTTCTACTTGCCCAATTCTAATCTTTATCAAATTGTTTTCTTCAGTTAACTTTTGCATCTCCTTTTACATCTGTCCAATTTTTCCTTTTAAGGAGTTATTTTCTCCAGTTAATTTTTGTACTTCCTTTTCCATTTGTTCAATTTTCCTTTTCAAAAAGATGTCCTCATCAGTGAATTTTTTTTTTTATAATATTAAAATCATCAGCCAGTTTTTCTTCTATTTCCTTCTTCAGCTGTTCTAGGAGAACTGTTTGTGTGTGCAAATAGTTCATAGTTCCTTCTGAAGTTTCAAAAGGAAGTACAGTTTCAGTACTGACCTCTTTGACATTTGTGTTGTGGTTCTTACTCCCATAGAACATTTCTATGGTTTTTTCCCACTTATTTTGCTTTTTTTTTACTCATGATGGTGATTGTGTGTTGTGGCTTCTAGTTATTTCAGTTAGAAGCTGCAGCATTTGGTGTTGAGCTGACATGTGAAAAAGCTAAGAGCAGGTATTTGTTTTGTGTTTCCCTGATCAACCCTGGGATTAGCTTGTGTAGTGGGGTGGGGGGGGGAGGAGTGGTCTGGTCAGGGAGATCTCCTCAGCTGAGCTGAGGTAAAGGCAAGCTCAGGTGATGGTGATCCCAGCTGCCTTATTGTCTTCCCATTTCCCCTGGAGTGCTGAGGCAGGCCTATCTGCTAGTGTGGGTTCCCACCCCTCCTGGGGCTCCTCTCCTGGCACTGAGGTTTGCCTGGTTCCTAGTGTGAGTTTTCTCTGCTCCAGGTCCTCTGTCCTTCCGGTTTGCCACTGCCACAGTAGGAGGAATCCCCCTTAGCCATTTTCCTAGGCTCAGGTGTTATGAGACTATTTGCCCACTCTGCTGTTCCCACTGATCCAGGATTTTTCTGGGGAAATATTTTATGGTTCTTTTAAGGTCATCAAGTGGGGAAGGAGAGAGCATTTACTGATCACTCAGACATCCTGGCTCCTGGAAGTTCAAGTAAGTGACTTACAGATGTTTAATCTGCAGGCTGAAAGTCTCAGGAGCTGCTGTGCTGATATCTGGCACTCAGTGGCCACCACTCATTCAGCTCTGGTAGTCTCCCACCCTGGGCTGTAGTTCCACTGGTTCTGCCTGCTGCTGTCAAGTTTCCTGGGGCCCTTCCACTCTGCTATGCTGGTCACGCTGCGCTGTGCTCTGTAAGCTTACCTTCACAGAACAGATCCTTCCCGTGGACCTTCCAGTCTGTCCTGGGCTCTGAATTCACCACAGTCTGTCTCCCACTGGATTTAGCACCTCCAAAATTTGGTCAGATTCTCCTTTCTGAGGTATCTGAAGGAGTTTGTCAAAGAGCTTAGGTGAGTCATTGCTTTCACTCCAGAGGCGCATGTTTTTTTTAAAAAAATTTGGGACCTCTGTTCCTAAAAGAGAGAAATTGCTGTGTAATGATAACTAAAGTTTTTCCACTTTCCTATCCCCATTTTTGAGAGGTCTAGGAGATACCCTTCTGTCATAAGAATAGCTCTGTAGAGATACATACAGGCTCTTGATTAGAAGAGAATAGCAAAATGTATTCTTTTTGAGAGAAAGAAGAGTTCTTGAGTAGCATCAGCTTTGTGCAAAGAAGAGGCTCCCAAGGAGCTCACAGTTTCAGGAATGTCACATGAACATGAAATCTGGACTTTGTCTTTTGCTAATACTGTTGATTGAATTGATTGACAAAAGACATTGAATATGAATCCGATGTTTTCTCTCCGGCAATCTTTCAGAGGAAGTCCAATATCTTAGGGTACTACCTCAAATCTAGAGGTGGATATGTCTCCCCAGGGTTACAGTGAGACTCAAAAGCATGTTCAATGTTGTAACCCTACATTAACATCCCTTCCAAGAGGAATCCAAAATGCTGGGCAACATTTTAGTTCTTGGAGTGGAGGAGATGAAGGTAAAACTCATTGAGAGGAAAAGGAATTGCTTAAGGGTCACTATGTGTCTTTTGTGTGTTTTCTATATCTTCTATGGAAAGGAGGTAAAGGTTTCCCTTTACTTAAGTGTATTCTGACCTTGAACATTATAGTTTGTCTGTATTCTGAGATTTCCCAAAGGTGTCTCCAAGTGGGCATAAAGTGATCTAAAGATATAGCAATTTTTGTAGGTACCAGTAAAACGGAGCCCCACCTATCTAAGCCCAGATTTTGTATGTGTTAGGCTAAGGTTTTCATGTGTATTTTGAAGACCATATAATAAGATAGCAGATTATAGATTGATCTGATTTGTAAAAAGTGTGGGAAATGGGACAGAAGACAAAAAAGAACAAAATAAATCTGATTCTTAGTATTTCCTAGATAAAGGTCTAGATAAAGTAAATTTGATCTTCTTTTTCTTTGTACAATGGGTACTGTTTTTTCAGTTCTGTTGTTAGTTATTCTAAAGTATCAACCACTATGAAATTCAGATACTTTATCAAATATGACATCAATAAATGGAACAAATGGTGTTTGAAAGAAGGGTGCCATTTAACGAGCTTCAGGAGACTCTCATGGGAGCTTTTATTAATATAGTGTTTGAAGGACGTGAAATAGTTTACTGATCCTATTCTCTTAATAGTATAAACTCTTACTTTATTGAAACAATTGCAATTTATCGTATTTTTATTCAGTGTTGGGATGACAATTAGGGAAACTAATGAAACTACGAAATCAAAGTAAATATTTATTACGTGAAAAACCACATCATTATTTGAGGATAACTACAGTATTTAAATTGAAGGGAGGACATTTACTAACACTCTGGCTATAAGACTAGTCCTATTATGTTATCTTCAACAGAATTTACTTAGAAGTCAGTCAAGAAACTTTTCTAAGTAACTTAATGGAAAGGCAAAGAAGAGAATAGTTGCAGCCATGGGAGAACCAGTCAGTCAATAAACATTTATTAAGGGATTATTATATGCTAGACTCTGTTCTGTGTGGTGGGGGTACACATATAAAAAGGAAACCTAGTCCTTTCTATCAAGAAGCTTAAATTTTAGTAATGGAAATAACATAGAAAAGGAAGCTTAATTGTGAGTGGGGTACTAGAAACAAAGGCATGGTGAAATCAGAGAAATCCAAAAGGTGTGCAGTCATGTGGGAAGTAAGGAGATGTTTGGTCCTGGTCCTTCTCCTTAAATGAAGGGTTTAGGAGCTCTTGCCTCCTTCCAATCAGAGGGGCAGAAAGAAGGTAATTATTAGGCTTGGGTATCAAGGCAGGATATTGATCTAGCAAGTTGATGAGATTTCTCAATGATGAATTTCCTGGGACATGGGAGAGAAATTAGAAAAGTCTCAAAATGGTTCAGACTGGTGAGAAATGAAGAAGAATGAGAATTTCCATTTGGAAATATTTTGTGTGCTCTTCTAATACTCTGACTTACTGGAAGACATTAGGAGTAAAACAAATGCGATGCATCTCTCTCTTCTTACTTTGTGTTCTGTACCTTATGACCTCCCCCCTATAAAGAAATCAACTCATTGTCTACAGTAACACTACAAATGAGAAAAGGTGTAAGGTGCATATCTGTAATGGTAGCTGTATGTTCTTTTCCATCTTTCAAAGGGTTTTCTCTGCAACCTTGCTCTTATATTTAAGTCCTTATTCATGTTATCATGCAAAAATATGAAATTGGCATGAAAGATGAAAGTTGAGGGAACAAAAGGAGGCAAAGACACAGAGAGAGAGAGAGAGAGAGAGAGAGAGAGAGAGAGAGAGAGAGAGCCCCAAAGCCAGAGATAGAGACAGAGAGATATAGCTGACCTCAGAGAGAACTAGGGTTTCAAATCTAATCTCTGACAAGTACTTGAGGTATGAAACAAGGCAAATCACTTATCTCAGTACCCCATCTTCCTGAGACTGCAGTTAAAAAGCAGTTGATTATCTGAATTGACAGAAGGGGGTACTTCATGGGGAGTTCTTCTTTCTGCAAAATCAAAGTTCTGGTTGATAATGATAAAAAGGACAATGATGATGACAGTGATGATGATAATGATGGTGATGATGACGATGATGATGATGATGATGATGAATTAATTCCTATCCAACATTTTTTCCCACTGCACAATTATTCCATGCCTATAAGTTTCAGGATCTCTGCTCAGTATGCAAGAAATAGTTCCTCTACCCTGTAGAATGCAGAAGAAATTGTCCTTAGGAAGTTATTTAAAAAAATCTCTTATGATGAATTAAACCTGTCAGAGAAAAAAATCAACTTTTATCAAAAAGAAAATCTGACTTCTGAAGTATATTTGTTATGTCTCTCCAATGGGCAGAAATGCAAATGGTAACTATTATGCCAACTTTTGTGAGAAAAAAACCCATTGGTATTGAAAGAACAAAAATATAGTAATGACAGGCAATATTTATAGATTGCTTTACATTTGTAAAGAACTTAACATGTTTCATTTTTCATCACTGCACCATTAGGCCTTATTAGTATCTTCATTTATGAGTGAGAAATATTAATCAACTTGCCCATGGTCACACAGCTAATAAAGTGATTTGTCCATTATGTTATGTCACTGACATCACTTTTTGTATTGTCTAGAAAGCTAAAAGCCTAAAGGACTTTTCATACAGACTTGAAAAGGTCGTGGTATAAAAGTGAGAAATATTTTGACTCAATTTTAGTGAAAGTCTGGAGTGCTTGGGATTGCTGAAAATGCTAGAAAAGAACAGAATGGGGTGGGGATTTCTAATGAATGCTATGGAAATTTACCTACAAAGCAAAAGCCAGTGTTCTGATGATAATGATGCTTGTTCTCTTTTCTGGAGTTGCTTCAGAATATCATGATCCTTATGGTTAGAGTGGAGATTCATCAGGGGGTCTCTATAAATCAGCTTGCACAGTATCTTTTTTCTTTCCTTGATCCTCCCTGTACTAAGCTAACTATGCAATCCTAGATTTTCTTTCTTTACACATGTTTGATACTCAAGGTTATTTGCCTGTTCTAATATAAAAGTCTGATTATTAGGTTGGGTAGGGAGAGGAGGTGGATATAGTGGAGTAATATGTGATTATTTTCTCTCTGTTTTCCTCAAGTCACATGTAAAAAAGGGAATTCCAAAAGTTGTTGCAGATAAAAGAAGAAATGACTGAGAAGACAAAAGTTCAAGCTTCTGAGTATGTGGATTTGTTAAGCAGTACATGCCATTTGCTTAACAAACTGGGACCAGGCCTCTTCAAATCTGACACTGGACCTCAACTAGGGGGAAGCTAGGTGGTGCAGTAGATAGAGCACCAGTGCAGGAGTCAGGAGGACCTGTGTTCAAATCTCACCTCAGACACTCGACACTCACTAGCTGTGTAACCTTGGACAAATCACTTAACCTCAATTGCCTCATCCTGGGTCATCTCCAGTCATCCTGATGAATATCTCCTCACTGGATTCAGATGGCTCTGGAGGAGAAATGAGGCTGGTGATCTACACAGCCCTTCCTCACTCTAAACAAAGTCAAATGCAAGTCATGTCGTTAGCTCTCTGATGGCATAGTTTTTTTTCCATGAAGAAGGACAAACACACACAGAGACCCCACCTGAAAGAGTAGACAGATATTTATACTAAAAACAATCAAATAAGCAATTAATTAAAAGTAAACAGTTAACCAGGATATAAAATTAGGTAATGTGATTTCTAATTGGAAGAGTGATTAGGGATTAGGAAGAGGAGAGTAAATAGGTACAATTTCCTGAAATCACACAAAAAAATAATTTTATTCTATTACCCCAAGTCTGTATTCAATATACAAAAGGAACATGGAAACAATAATTAATCAATATGGGATCAGTTTTCAGATAAGATGTTTGGGTTACTTGAGATTTATAATTGTGAGAAAACTCCCTGCAACAATTTAGCATCTAAATGGATTCCTGGTCAGCATAACCTAGGGTCTTAGCTAAGAATCTCTCAACAACAGGTACAGGTGGTGACACATGACTAAATTCAAATAATGCAATTATATATTCTCTTAATTCCACAATCAAATTAAGTTTTCTCACAATATAGAAATTGGACTGGACCCACAATTGAATAAACAAGAAACTAGGCTAGATTCAGAATTGAGTCAAAGATGGAGTCAGTATAGTTCACCTAATTCCCACTACCACTTGCTGTTCTAATCCCTTCAATTCCCTCAAAGTGTACTATTAAATTTACACTGATTTAAACCATGCAGATGACTTTGGTTCACTATGAACATATTTGATAGAAAGGCTCCATGAGAAATGAAAAGTGCTGAGACTCTAATTTGAAAATTTTGTTTCTCTTGGGCTAACAAGCACTACAGTTAATTTCAACTGTTGGCAGTAAACAACTCCAATGTGAGGGCTATTAAGAGGCAATCATTCTAAGTGAGCCTCATGGGTGAAAGAGCTGGTGCTGCCAGGGACGGGGGAAAGAAACTGAAGAGCCACAAATATTGAAAAAATGCAACTCAGCCCCATGGATTAATGAGACACACAAATATACTTCAAACTAGCCAAACTTAATGATTTGTTTTACCTGGATGTGGTTTTATTAAGTACATGTTGTTAAATTTGAGAGGAAGCTGTTATATAGGATTAGTTCTGCCACTTGCACATGTCATGAATTAAGAACTATAAGGACAAACTCAAAGAATATTTTCATTTGAAAATCATTTTTTTCCTTAGACATTCCCATGATTGTTTCTTAAGTTTATAACATCCAAGGTGTTCCTAAAATCTTAGAGCAGGTTTAAACTTTAATCCCTTACAAATACACATGCAATTTGCTACATAGCAACTTCAAAAGCATACAAACATACATACAGACAGACAGACACATACAGAGTTTTTACAAAATTTTAATGTAGGTTTAGAATATATATAGGTATGTATATTAAAATCCAAACTTCTTTTATAATATGAAGCTTATATTGGTTCAGATATATAAATGTAAGATTTTAATACTTTTGTGTATTTACAAATACTGAGTCAGTTTCATGTATGGGTAAAGTGGTGTGTGTGTGTGTCTCTGTGTGTGTCTGTGTGAGTGTGTGTGTGTGTGTGTGTGTGATGAGTGTGCTTGTGCTTTTCCCTCTTATTCCCACAGTGATTCTTTAAAGTGTTTTGTAGTTTCTAGGGAGAGCGGTATTGTGGCTGCTTCATGCCATTGCCTAAGGCTGCAAATGCCCTGAGTTCTCAAATGTTATCCTTCAAAATAGTTCAAACTCTTTTTCTGCTTTGTTTGGCTTCCTCAGGTGACTCACACTTTTGGATTCAAGCACATAGATGCTTCACAGTAATTAGCAATCCCTTAACTTTTAAGTAACACATTGAATGTGACTTTTGCAGTACATGGACTTCATTTTGGGTTAAGTACAGGCCTGTCTGCTGAGACTTTCTCCTAGAACTGGAAGGAGCCATGATACAGAAACCTGACAATTGATTTACATTTTTGTAATTTAAGTTAATTTTGCTTAATTAATTTAAATCCATTTAATCCGGCAAAGGAAAGGCAGTGAAGAAGTTCATTACATTCTAACCCTAGCATTCAACTACACCCATATGAGATTTCAGTCTTTTTAGAGAGATTTCATTCAGTTACAATCTTTCTCTCTGGAGCAACCCTCACAGCCCCCAGATGTTCTCAGTGCTGACCACACCCTACAATTGATAGACCTCATCATTTCAGTCCTAAGAAACAGTAGGGAAGGTATTATAAGAGATCTGCCACTAAGATTATACACAGTAGTATGCTATTCATGGCAGTGCAGAAGTCTTCTAGAACCTAGCATCTGCATCTGTATGTCAGCAAACTGCATACACAGCTATTGTTGGCAATATTTTGAGCTTTCAGTTGACAACACTCCATCATCTTCTAATAATTTGGAATCAGGGCAGTGAAGTAGCCTAACCTTCCATCTCTTGGCTCCAGCCAGGAAAGTTGACCTAAGAAAGGAATTTTATATAATTGAAGAAGCGTTTCCTTTTTTAAAAAATTTATTTGTTTTCAGTTTTCAACATTCACTTCCACAAAATTTTGATTTTCACATTTTCTCCCTGTCTCTCTCCTTCCCCTATCCCAGGATAGTCTGTATTCTGATTATCCCTTCATCCAATCTGTACTCCCTTCTATCAGCCCTCACCCCTTCTCTTATTCCCTTCTCTTCTATGTTCCTGTAGGGCAAGACAGACTACTATACTCCATCGCTTCTACATGTTATTTCCTAGATGCATGGAAAAAACAATTTTTAACATGCATTTTTAAAGCTTTGAGTTGCATATTCTCTCCCTTCTCCTCTCCCCACCCACCCTTATTGAGAAGGCAAGCAATTCCATATAGATTATACATGGGCAGTCCCTTCTGTTATCCCACCTCTCTTATCTCCTTCTCCTCAGCTTTCCTGAAGGGTAACGTAAACTTCCATACACAATTGAATGTGTATATTATTCCCTTCTGAAGCCAAATCCAATGAAAGGAAGGCTTACTTATTTCCTCTTACCTTCCCTTTCTTCTCCTACATTGTAAAAGCTCTTGCCTCTTTTATGTAAGATGATTTACTACATTCTACCTTTCCTATTCTCTTTCTCCTAGTACACTCCTCTCGCCATTTAATTTTCTTTTTTGGATATCATCTTTTCCTGTTCAGCTCACCATGGCTGTCCCTCTGTGTGTATATATACATAAATACATATATGTATGTACTATATATATATGTGGATACATACATATATGTGTACATACATACATATGCTCACATATTTGTATTGTGTGTGCATATACATATATTCCCTCCAACTATTCTACTACTAAGAAAGGTCTCATGAATTACAAATATTATCTTTCTGTGTATGAATGTAAGCAGTTCAACTTTAATGAGTAGCTTATGATCATTTATCTTTTCAAGCTTCTTTTGTTTCTTGTATTTGAAAGTCAAAATTTCTATTAAGCTCTGGTCTTTTCAATAACAGTGCTTGAAAGCCCTTTATGTCATGGAAGTTCCAATTTTTTCACCTGAAGTATTATATTCAGTTTTGCTCAGTAGGTCATTCTTGGTTTTAATCCTATCTGCTTTGACCTCTGGAATATCATATTCTAAACCTTCTGATGCCTTAGTGTAGAAACTGTTAAATCTTGTGCTATTTGTGTTTCCACAGTACCTAAATTATTTCTTTCTGGCAACTTGTACTATTTTCTCCTTGACCTGGAAACTCTAGAATTTACCGACAACATTCCTAGGAGTTTTCCTTTCAGAATCTCAAGAGGTGATGAGTGGATTCTTTCAACATTTATTTTACCCTCTTGCTTTAGAGTATCAGGGAAGTTTTTGTTTTTATAATTTCTTAAACAATGATATCTAGCCCCACCCCTTATTTTTGATCATTGCTATCAGGTAGTCTAATAATTTTTAAATTATCTCTAGTGGATCCATTCTTCAGGTCAGCTGTTTTTCCAATAGGATTCTTCACTTTATCTTCTTTTTTTTTCATCCTTTTGGTTTTGTTTTATAGTTTCCTGATTTCCCATAAAGTCATTAGCTTACAATTACTCCATTTTAATTCTGAAGGAATTATTTTTTTCATTGAGGTTTTGGACCTCTTTTTCCGTTTGACTCATTATTAAGGCATTCTTCTCTTCATTGAGTTTTCAGACCTCTTTTGCCATTTGGGTTAGTCGAATTTTTAAGGTGTTATATTCTTCATCATTTTTTTTTGTTTCCTTCAACAAGTTGACTCATTTTTCATGTTTTTCTTTCATCATTCTCATTTTTCTTCCCAATTTTTCCTCTACTGCTCTTACTTGATTTTCAAAATCTTTTTTGAACTCTTTCATGACGTCAGACCAATTCACATTTTGGAGGCTTTGGATGTAGGAGCTTTAGCTTTGTTGTCTTCTTCTGCTTGTATGTTTTGGTCTTCATCATCAGTGACATAAGAACATACCTCTTCATTGAGAAAGTAAGAATCTATAGTCTGTTTCTTTTTCCCTAGTTTCCTCTTGACTTTTGATCTCTTTATTAAGTGGAGGTTTCCAGAAGAAGCCTCCATTTCAGCAGTGGTAGCCTCTGCCCTGGGGCTAGGTCCAAGCCTGGGGCCTGGGCTGGTGCTGGGACTGGGGCTGGACTAAAGTCCCTTCTCAACCAGGTGAGAGACCCTTCCCACTCACCTTCAAATCTATCTTTGTATTTGTGGGTTGAGAAGTCTGGTAACCACAGCAGCCTCAAGCAATTAGTCCCCTAAGGCATGCTACAGCTCTGTCTTATCTGGAGCAGCACATGCTGAACTGCACTCTGCTCTCCTCCCACTGTGATAGACTCTTCCTTCAGAACTTCCAGATTTTCTTGGACTGGAAATTTGCTTCAGTCTGTCATTTTGTAGTTTCTGCTTCTGTAGAATTTATTTAGAGTAATTTTTCAACAGTTTTCTTGATGTATTTGGGGGGCAGAGAGCTCTAGAAGCTCCTAATCTGCCATTGTGAATCTGCCTCCTTTTTTTTTGGAGGGGGGATGCAAGGCAATGGAGGTGCAGTGACTTGTTCAAAGTCAAACAGCTAGTAAGCATCAAGTGTCTGAGGTCAGATTTGATGGGTCCTCCTGACTCCAGGGCCATTGATGTATTCACTGTACCACCTGGCTGCCCCAGGAAGGTGTTTTCTATTATGACTAGGGTAGGACTTCTTGAATTAAAAGAGATCTCACTCTTAAAATTCTCAGCAGAATAAAACATTGAACTGCAGATATGATAGAAGTTTAAATTCAAGATGTACTTTATCTAAGTGTGTTCAGATGAAAAGGCTTAGCAATTTCAGTAAAGGTCCAATTTTGAACCATAAACCTAATAAGATTTTTCCTCTTAGTAAATACTTAAACAATACAAGTTCTTCTGAACTATCAATCAAGATTTCTCTATAAAACAGAATAGGTGTATTTTAAGAGGGCCAACCCAGACATCAGAGTTGTTAGAAGAAAGTACACAGAGCATGTAAATCACTTTCCTAACTCTCAAAGTACCCAGTAGAACCCAGTCAAATATACTATTCCTTTCTTGCATAGTCTAATTTTTTCTGATAGGATGTTGAACAAATATCACTAGTTTTTATTATTTATTATTCATGAATTAACTGGTCCTTTTCTTTATTATTCCATTTTTAGAAATAAAAGTTTATACCTAAAGAGTAAACCAAGAACCCAGACTTTACATTGGAAGGCACTGCTATAGTCCAGGTCATGGCAGACACATAAAGACATAGGCAGAGATAGAGCCACCAAGTAATAAGCTGATTAGATCAGTAAGTCAATCCAGTAGTGCAATGTAGAAACTGAATGAACAAGGAACTATGACAAGTGAGATTATGGAGAGAATGTGTGTGAAGGATGTGATATGTATGATACATAAATCTGAGTAGTTGTCAATGCTTTCATATTTGCATGGCAACTATGAAATTGTGGCCCAATGCAGGTGGGAAAATGAGGACTTGCATTGAAAGCAACCAGATAATCAATAATGGAAATCAACTTGTTGCATAAGGAGATTTTTTTCATTTTTACTAATTTATTTTTGATTAACATAAGAATCTTTGTAAGTGGAGAAAGATAAGACTGCATTGTTGCAGCTAGTTGTCTGCCTAGTGGTAATGTAGCAACTGTGAAGTATGGTAGTAAACAGTTATTCAAAATACCAAAAAAAGACATGCACAATAATTGAAGATTTTTTATTTAAAAAAGTTTTCATCCTACTGTGTCTACTTTAACGCTTAAAAATTACATAGTATCAATTGATGTAGTTTGATCCTTAGATATTCTTAAATTCCAGTGTTTCTGGTGAATAATGATTCTTATTTGCCGTCTTCACCCTCCTACAGCTCAGTTGCTTAGATGTCCTTCCCATCATAAATATACCTTCCCTCCTCTGGGAAAGTGTATAAAACATTTTCTAATTTTCTTTAGCTATCATAGCTCTGTATTAAAACTCAGAGTTACATGTTTCCCTCTTCTCTGAAGTTGCCATCTATGCCTCCAATTCCCTATGAATTTCCAAAAGATATATGGACTAGAAAAAAAAAAAACAGGGTTGACACTGTATATACAAACTACACAGACATTCAAAACAAAGATAAGCAGATTTTCCCATGGAAGGAAGGAAATGGTTTAAGGTTTCCACCAGGGAACTCAAAGGGAAAAGGGAGATAGAAGAATGTTTGCAGTCTATGAAGATTTCAGTATTACAGATTCTGCCCTCACACTATTCATCAAATCTGAAGAAATATTCTTGTTCCCAGAGCTGGATGCTTCTTTTGTGACACCTTTTTCTCTAGCTATACTTTTGCTTTCCCAAATCTTCATGGCTTCCAGCTTCGCGTATTTTCTGAGGAAGTGAGTCCTCTTGAAATCTCTCTCCATGCCCTGGCATGGCCTTATTTTTTATTAAATATTGAATTATCTATATTTTCATATTTTCAATGAAAAAGTATTTTTTGTTTTAAGAAAAGAAGTACTTTTTCATTGAAAATATGAAAAATAAATAATGTATATATGTATATAAGCATGTATGCATATGTGTATGTATATATAACTTTTTTAAAAATTAAAAAAATTATGTTTTTCTCTCTTCCGTTTTACCCCACACACAGAAGAAAAGGAGAAAAAAGAAAGAAAAAGAAAAAAATGATGTTTAGAGCTCTTGTATCATGACACAGTTCACCAAAACAAATTCCCACATTGTCTATATCCAAAAATGCATTTCTCATTCTTCATATTCTGTTAGAGATAGGCAGTGTTCTCTCCAATCCCATTGAAACATTTTAATCATTTGTTGATCAAAGTTTTTTCAGATTTATTCATTTTTATAATATTAATGTTATAGTATGACTTGTTTTACTGGTTTGGCTCCCTTCACTCTTTATTAGTTCATATCAGTTTTCACTTCGTATGATCCTGTTCTTTGAAACAGGCCTTTTATTCATTTCTTAGAAAACTCTAACTCATTACATTCATTTATCATACATAGTTTGTTTTGTAAGACACTTACTAACCTCACAGAAATGTTGAAACAAGGCATTATATCTATCTGTCTATCATCTGTTAATGTATCTATATTATGCTTACTGAGAATATCATCATAAAGACAAAATTTACTGATTTTTTTTCCTTTGTAGATGAAGGAATGTATATGCTAAAAATGTATACAGAATGTGTTATTAGGAACTACGCAATTATCCACTTTTATTTGTTAGAATATAAAACATAATGTAATGCATGCCAGAACACTTAGCAAAACTTGGTAAAGCTATAGATTAATACTGAGTACACAGAAAACTCTATGTATCTTCAGGGCCACCTTTCTAATAAATCCTTTAGCTAAATACAAAAACTGATGACTTTGTGTTATTTTTCTTTCCATTGCTCCATTTCAAGTGAAAAAGGATACTTTTTTTTGTTATGTAGAATTATATACCTTCTTTTGGGGCAGCTAGGTGGTGTAGTGGATAGAGCAGGAGTCAGGAGGACCTGAGGTCAAATCTCCCATCCGACACTTGACACACACTAGTGAGTGACCTTGGGCAAGCCACTTAACCCCAAATGCCTCATCCTGAGTCATCTCCAGTCATCCTGATGAGTATCTGGTCACTGGATTCAGATGGCTCTGGAGGAGAAGTGAGGCTGGTGACCTGCACAGCCCTCCCTCACTGCAAACAAAGTCAAGTGCAAGTCATGCCATTATTTCTCTGATGACATAGTCTTCTTCTGCAACGAAAACGAACACACACGCCTTCTTTCAATATTTTGATAGAACTCTCTCTATTTCCAAATTGTCATATAATTACTTATTGTTTCTCCTGATAAAATGCAAACTTTTCCAGTGTGGGAATTTTTTTCCTTGGTGCCTTGCATATGGTCGATATTTAATAAGTATTTGAGGTATTTAATAAGTATTTTTTAGTTAAGTATTTTCCTTAGAAGATCACTCATCTATCTATCGTATGATCTATCTATCATCTGTCTACCAAAATCATTATCTATTACATATGTTCTTCTCCTGCTCTCTTGATTTTTTAGATTTTCTCCATGCCACAGTAGCCTTTTCTTTTTACCATGAATAAACTTAAATTTTCTTTTTTTCCCAGTTTTTGAGAGGAAGATTTATTTAGCAAATTTCTCTTAGTGCAATACACCTGAAAGGAAATCACAATGAAAGATTTAAATCAAGGCCTCAGAATTTAACACAAACACCAAGATTAAATACTAAAATATTCATATTACATCTCAAAATTGTCCCCATTAACTTAAAAAGAAAAACAAACATAAGTGTATGCACCTTACAGAATAGTAAACAAATTCCAAATGTTTCACTTTTGAATGGGACATAGCTCTTATACTTGTTTTACAGAAAGCATATCTCCCAACTTGCATCTGAAACAGTTTCTTGTAATGTGATAGAACAGCAACATTTAACATAATTGAAACTGCTTTAGCCTAGATATCCTTACTGCTTAAATACGTTACTACAACATAGCTATTGTGAGAAAAATTGAAATTGTTTAACAGTTACAGTCTTTACTCAGTTTGGATATTACATAATAGATGAGTATTTTTCCAAAATCCTGAAACACTTTACCTTAAAACACTTTACCTTCAGATTCCCACTCATTACAATAAGTGAATTTTTTTTAAAGTACTTATTATAGGTCAAGCACGGTGCTAAATATTAAAGAGACAACTCCCACATTTAATGAGTTTACATTTTTGTTCAAAAAAAATTAAAAACAAAAATAAAAGGGGACACAACACATCTAAGGAAATGGTGAGCAAGAAAGTGTAAAATTATAAAGATCATTAATAGGAACTGAGGAAAACTTATTGGCATATTCTTTTTCAAAGCAATAACTGTGAGGTTCTATCTAATTAGTATTCCCTAATAAAGTTAGGGATATGGAATGCAAGAGAAAGGAGAGCAGGGTCCATTGGCTAGATTTTTTTGGATGCAGTAAACTCTCACCAATCAACAGGTCCTAAAGGAAAGATTTGGAGAGGGGAAGGGAGATTCTGAGTCAGAGGGCTCATGACATCATCAGCTAAGATCAGAAGAAAATTGTATAGCTAAACAGGAAGCAAAAACGACAGAAAAGTTTGGGTTAGTCTCATGGAGGAGCAAAGTCAGTTTTGGTATTGGATGTTGTACATTTTCTAGAATAGTGTTTACCCAAATTACTTTTCCCATCTGTGGAAGTAAAGAAGAAACCTCTGTCCAAATCCTGAGAGATAAAATAGTATTTTATTCCAAGATGATGGACTGTGGAACTTAATTCAGGTGAAAAAAGAAGAACTCATTAGTTGTGAGATGAGAATGGGGTAAAATCTTTGGTGTATATCTCTGTCTGTTTTTCCCTAAGGGTATGTTTTTGCATTTCAAAGGACACTAAATAATCCTGCTCTTGGGCACTACTGGCACTATTAATTCACTAGTGGGCTATATCTCTGTTTACTGGAATTTGTCCACCCATTTAGTTTCTCTTGGTGTCAGTATTACATCAACATGGATAGGCCCTGGCATATGAGTAGCTCCTCTGAGAAAGGAGAGACTTCCAATTTTAAAGGACAATGGATTAATTTGGAACACTTCATTTATTATTTAAATGCTCCATGGAACAATTCATATATCCCTTGAATTGATAAAATATCATCTTAAAATAGCCCTGAAGACTTTTTTTTCCTTTCCCCTTGGATGTTTAGTTGGAGGGAAGAAAATGTGACAAGAGTTTTAAATTATGGATGTAAATCAGTATCCCTTAGAGAGGTTCAGGGGTAATTTAAATGACAACAGAAGCTTGAACCCAAGTACTGCTGCCTGAGCAGGTACAGCTATCTCTTCTTATCTTTTTTGCAAAATTTATTCATTTTCAGTGTAATTACAGGATTCTACTTTCTTTTTCCTTAAGTAGCTAGGTGGTGCAGTGGATAGAGTGCTTGCCTTGGAGTCAGGAGGACCTGAGTTCAAATTTGTTATCAGACACTACTTAGTAGCTAAGTCACTTAAAGCTGTTCACCTCATTTTTCTCATCTGTAAAATGAGCCGAGGAAGAAAATGAAAACAACTCCAGTGTTTTTGTCAAGAAAACCTAGAATATAATCAGAAAGAGTCAGACACAACTGAAATGACAAATTATATGTTTCTAAGTCGACATTCTATATGAATCATTAAAATCAAATTGAATTAAATTATAACAGTAAATTAAAGATAATATAATTTCATTGTAAATCTTCCATGGTGTATAGCTGACATCCAAAAGAAAGGGTAGATCATGATGACAGTGATAATGATGGTGCTAGTAGTAATGATAGTAATATCTTATATTTGTATTATACTTTATAAATCCCTTCTACAATTGTCTTCTCATGATGATGATGACAGCAGTAAAATAAATTTGCATGTATATTGTGCCTTACAGATTACAGAACACTTCACCCACTGATTTTGTTAAATTTAGTCCAGCTCATGAAACACTTCTAAAGTGCTGACTAGTTTTAGGAACTGTGTGAAGCAGTGAAGACAGAAAAAGAGAAGGAAAGCAATCTCTGTTCTCAAGTAGCATAAATGTTACATTCTATCAGGAAGTTGGTATATGTGCACAGGTAAATATGAGCAGGAGAAACATGCAACAATATTCAGTGATTTGGAAGGACACTAAGAAAATAAAGGAATCAGGGAAAACCACTTTAAAGAAGTAATAATTTAACTGAGCCTTGAAGGGAATTACACATTTTAAGAGGCAGAATTCAAGTCATTCCAGGCATGAAAGAAGCTTGTTTAATGGCATGGAGGTGGGATATAGAATCTTGTGCTTGATAGGGAACATAAGGTAGGTCATTTCAGATAGTGTATAAGATATACTGCATAAATGTGTAACTAAATTATACCCCTTTTACATAACTTTCCAGGATGACTTCCCAAATATTTCCTGAGATTTGTAGTGCCTAAGAAATTTTCCTTTTCTTTGTAAGGCTAGATTATGGAATCAATGCCTAAGAAATTGTTTTCATCTAACTGGGATATAGGAGATTCAGGAACATTGTTCAATAACTTCTCTTAAGCCATGATGGTAAACAAATGAATTTCCCATAATTTTCTCGTCTGCTCTATCATATTTCCAGCTACTATCATCTTGGACTGAGAAAAAGTCATGTTCAAGAATTCTTCTCTTGTCAATGTGGGAGAAATTGCATGTACATGAACTCATATCCCTTTACTCCATGGAAGCCATTAACATTTCCTGAGTGGTGAAAGAGTCAGAGAGAAAATTCCTTACCACCACCACCCATGACAGCTCATTGAATTCCTGAAGAAAGACAAATGACATTGCTTTTCATGCAAAACAAAGAGTTGGAGATGGGGAAGGCCAAGTTCTTCTAATAAAAGACCCAACTCCCAAGGTTCTCAGTTAACCAAATCATCTGGATGACAGTCTTTGTTGCTGAGACATAATCATTACTTGTCCTTTATTTTTGTTATTATGTCAGTATCAACAAACACATATTAAGCGCCTACTATGTACCAAGAACTCTGCTAAGTTCTAGGGATAGAAAAAGATGCAAAAGACAGTGGGCATATCCATAGTTGGAGAGGTAATAGTATGAACAACCATATATCTTTTTAAAATATTTTATTTTTTCTAATTGCATATAAAATTGCATATAAAAACAATTTTGATGCTTCTTTTTAAATTGGATTTCATATTATGTTTTAAAATTTTAATTAATTTATTTTTAGTTGTCAACATTCACTTCCATAAGATTTTGAGTTCTTAATTGTCTCCCCTTCCCCAAAATGTTTAGCACAGTGCTTGACCTATAATAAGTACTTTAAAAAAATTCACTTATTGTAATGAGTGGGAATCTGAAGGTAAAGTGTTAAGTAATTTAACCCATGTCAATCAAGAAGTAAGAAGCAGAAACAGGATTTCACTATTGGAGGCAAAAAAATATTCCATTTCTCACATATCAACCCTACAAATACTTGAAGATAATTATTAACCTTTGAAAGGCAGGGTCTAAAATAAAAAGCCGTCCTGTTCTATACCTCCTACATCCTCCCTTAAAATAACCTTGGTCCTCTTTTCCTTGATCTCTCTTCTTTCCTTTCCTCACCAGAAAAATATACCTGTCTTTTGTCTTTTAGCATATTGCAAGATATCTGACTAGTTAATATGATTTTTTTAAATTGAGTAATAATGATATAATGAAATAGTAGGAGCAAATTTATAGAGAGTTGGGTTTGGAATAAGAATAACCTGGAATTAAATCCCACCAATAGTATTTTTTAGCTATCTGACCCTGAACATCCTCAATATTCTGCATGAAATCCTGCAAGAATTCTTTTTTTAAACTTGTAATCTATTCTATTCTTATTTATTGAGGGCAGTGCTTGTTGGTAAAGAAAGTGTCCCAAATTGATGAAATTGTACATCCTACACGTAATTATGTAATGATATCATGTGATTATTCTAAAGGTATCTAATATATTTTTGGTTTAACCAGAGGTTTCTGAATACCTGTTTTAATGTTAAAATTGCAAATAAATGCTAAGAATTTTAAATACTAGGGCAAACTAAAAGTTTGATAGTTTGAAGCAGAGGGCTGTCTGGTTTCCCCTTCACTTCCAGTAGCCAGTGGTTTGGGCCAATCCTTACCAATAACCTAGATATTTATATTTTAATTCCCTGAGTCACTTGCAACTATATGAATCCATAATGTAGTGGAGATAAAGTACCATAAAAGAAGAATATTTAACTCTATAGAAAATAACTTCTGTAGGAATAATAGAATATTTTCATATAACTTATAAACTAAGGAAAAACTTCCTTTGAATTCCCCATCTTTGTTTTTCCCACCTTCTTAATTCTGCTGAAAACCTTGTATTTGCCCCTTGGTTGGGTAATGCAGCACAAAAACATTGCTAAGTTGTCCTTGATACAAGACCCTTAGCATTTTTAAAAGCAAAATACATTTCAATCCAAAAGATTTTTGATATGTTAAGGGAAAATAAATATCTTTCCTTAAATTAAGAAGTTATTAAATTCAAATAAGTAAAGTCATTCCATTTATCATTTGGTTCTTTAGCTAAACTACTTAATCATACCTGAAAGCCTGAGATTAGTAAAAGCTAAAAGCATCATTGCTGTTACAAATGAAGGTCTGTGAAAAAGAAATTTATTTCCCAGCTCTGTAAGACTCCAGCACTACCTTATGGCTATATATCCCAATCAGAAGGTAAAGCTTAGACTTGCTACTTGTTCTCATATAATGCATGCTTTAAAACACTGTTCAACAGCCCCATATTCTATGCACACAATGTCTGACAGAGACTTAGGTGAAGAAAACAATTGGACTCTTATCTGAAACAACTAAGTTCCTTCTACATTTTCAATGTCCTATCTTCTTTCTTCCCATTATTACATGTGATTTCCTGTTGCAAAGTTTGATCAAAGTTTAGTTTCTAGGCTCTGCTTCTCTCATACAAACAAGTTCCTTGGAATGGGATTCTAGTAAAAATTTAAGTTTTCTCTGCAGTCATGCAAAAGTCAAGTCTGAAGCCACTGCCACTGACTGAACAAGATGATGCTGAGCACTAAAGACAAAGAAGGATTGATGATGAATGTCCAGGGCTTATCCTGGGCTTGCTCAGTCAATGAAGTACAATGCTTCTTCTTGGAAATTAAAATGCGAAATGGTGCAAAAGGCATTCATTTCATCTATACACAGAAGGCAGATGATGTAGAAGCATTTGTTGAACTTGGATCAGGAAATGAAATAAAGTCAAATTGGCACTGAAAAAGATTAACTATCAGGCACAGACATGCTGAACTATTCAAGTCAAACAATATTGTAATGGGCTGAGTGTTGAAGCATACTGGTCCAAATAGTCCTGACACTGCCAATGATGGCTTTCTGTGTCTTAAAGGACTCCCATTTGACTGTAGCAAAGAAGAAATTGTTCGGTTTTTCTCAGGGTTGAAAATTGGGCAAAATGGGATAGCATTGTCAGTGGACTTACAGGGGAGGAAGATGAAGGAGGTCTTAATATAGTGTGCTTCACAAGAAATAGCTAAAAAGTTTCTAAAGAAACACTAGGAAAGAACAGGGTGTGTATACATTGAAATCTTCAACAGGAGATGTGCAAAAGTCTGTACTTACTGTGTAGTCCTCGAACACTAATGGATATGCAGCAGACGTGTCATTCTGACAGGCCTGGGGCTGGAAGAAAATACAACAGCATTGGTAGAGGAGCTACGTTTGAAAGAATGAGGTGAAGTGCCTACAGTTGTGGGTATGGAGGCTATGATGACTACAGTGGATTAAATGATGGATATGGCTTTGGGTTGGGTAGATTTGGAAGACACATCAATTACTACTTTTTCAGAAATGTCTGATCATAGATATGGAGATAGTGAGTCACCTTCCCAGGGTACAACAGGCCATTGTATATACATGAGAGGATTAACAAAGCTACTGCAAATAATATTTACTTTTATTTTTCTCACCACTCAACCCTGTTCATGTACTTATTGAAACTAGATCTGATGGCAGAGTGACTGAAGAAACAAATGATGACTTGGCTACTCATGAATATGCTGTGGCAGCTATGTTGAAAGATAAAACAAACATGTAGCACACATACATAGAACTCTTCACTAATTCTACCGAAGGAGCAAGCGGTAATGCTTATGGAAGCAAAATGCTAGGATGCATTGTTTTGTCAACCAGTCCAGTTGCTGTGGTACAGCTAGCCAGCAGCTGTGTGGGGGTTACAGAGGTGGTTATAGTGGTCAAAGCAGCATGAGCAGACATGACAAGTTTTACAGGAAAACTCCAATGATATTTAATCACCAAGAAACAATGAACAGCAGCTGCTACATTAGCAGGAGCCATGCTTCCATGGGAGTGAATGAAATGGGATGGTTATTTGGCATGTCTCGTATCAATGATTGGGGATTGTGATCCTGATCACTAAGTCTTAGTCAACTTTTTTTTAAAGAAAATAAAAACAAACAACAATGAAGTTTAATAGCTTTGCAATAAGCTTGTGTTTTATGCTCACTGTAAGTGAAATCAAGATTGTCATGCAATCTCATATAGGCTCTATATACATATTCATATTAAACATATTTTCACATTAGTCATGTTGTAAAGAATTAGAACCAATAAAAAGAAGAAAAGGAGAACAAGAGAGAGAGAGAGAGAGAGAGAGAGAGAGAGAGACAGAGACAGAGACAGAGACAGAGACAGAGAGACAGAGAGACAGAGACAGAGAGAGAGAGAGCAAATAGTATGCTTCAAATTGTATTCAGACTCCATAGCTATTTCTCTGGATGAGAATAGTATTTTCCATCATGAGTCTTTTGGAATTACTTTAGATCCTTGCATTGTTGAAAAGAGTTAAGTCTATGAAAGCTAATCGTCTCATGATGTTCCTCTGTACAGTGTTCTCCTGGTTCTGTTCACTTCACTCAGCATAAGTTCATGTAAATCTTTCCAGGTTTTTCTAAGTTAGCTTGCTCATCATTTCTTATGGAACAATAGCATTCCATTGCATTCATATACCACAACTTGTTCAGCCATTCCCCAATTGATAGGCTTCTCCTCAATTTCCAATTATTGGCCACCACAAAAAGAGTTACTATAATTGTTTTTGTACTTGTGGATCCCTTCCCCTTTTGTATGATCTCTTTGGAATACAGACCTAGAATTGGTATTGCTGGGTCAAAGGTTATGCACAGTATTATAGTCCTTTGGGTATAGTTTCAAAATGCTCTCCATACTGTTTGGATAAGTTCACAGCTCCATCAATGATGCATTAATGTTCCAATTTTCTTACATCTCCAACATTTATCATTTTCCTGTTTTGTTATATTAATCAATATGAGAGGCATGTTGTGGTATTTGAGTTTCATATACTCTGCTTCCATTCCTCTCTCTACTCTTTTAGAAGGCAAACAATTTGATATAGGTTACACATTCACAGTAATGCAAAACTTTTTTCTGAACTAGTCATATTGCAAAATAAAAAAAGAAAGAAAAATGTTCAAAAATCTTTTCTAGATTCAAATTCCATCAATTCTTTCTTTGGAATGGATAACATTTTTCATTAGGAGTCCGTTGATGCTATCTTAGATCATTGTATTCATCATCAGAGTATCTAAGTCATTCACATTTGATAATATTGTAATTAATGTGTATATACTTGTTCTGCTCACTTCATTTTGGATCATTTCATGTCTTTCTAGTTTTTTTTTTTGTTTTTTTCTGAGAGCATCTCCTCATCATTTCTTATAGCACAATAGTATTCCATCACAATCATATACCACGACCTGCTCATCCATTCCCCAATTTCCCCATTTCCCTCAATTTCCAACATTGTGCTAATACAAAAACATCTCTCATAAATATTTTTGTACATGTATCTCATTTTCCTTTGATCTTTTTGGTGTACAGATTTATTTTGGGTTTATAATTTTACTGCTATTTGGGCATAGTTCTAAAATCCTCTTCAGAATGGTTATGCTGACAAATCCACCAAGAATGCATAAACGTCTCAATTTTTTCATATTCCTTTTAACATTTGTCAACAAATACACATGCTAAACAATCTGATAACTTCGCTGTATCTTCATCAAACTGATCAAAGTGTCTTCTGATGAGCCCCACCTAATAGCAAAATTACTTCTACAAAATAAAAAGCGTCCTTAGCAATAGTCCTAAACTTATAAATCACATACTTATTGCTATAGAAATAATTAGAATGGCTTGCAATCAATATATTTCCTAAATTTTGTGGGGCTTAATTAGGATTAAGTGCATGGACTTAACTCCTGACACATTCCATTTTCTATCCAAATTAGCCAACTTACTGTTCTTTTGCATGACATTCTTCCTCTAACATTCAAGCTTTTATACTATGTGTCCTGTCCTCTGCCATGTAGAATCCTTAGGAATAAAATTCCACCTACTGCCTCTGGGACATTTCTATGTCTCTACAATTATGTCTCTCACCACTTCTACTGGGAATTACTTACACACACATACCCACCCCCACCCCCACCACACACACACATACACATATGCAGGGAGGAAGGGGATCTACTATTCTTCCCTCAGGTTTGTGATGAGTGGATCATCCTTGACTACACATAAGCAGGGAGAAAAAGGAGGAAGAGGAAAGGAGAAAAAGTAGGAAGAGAGAAAAAGAGGCAAACTACCAATTCAGGCACATTGCTACTCAGCTCAATTCCAAGGCAGAGGAGTATATATGATGGTTTAGATGTCTTTTGACTATCACAAGAGAAGGGAAGAATTGTAGGAGTACTTCTGTATAGGCTTCTTTTCATTAGATATCAATTGTCTAGAAAATAACCTAAAAGAAGGTTAAAGGTCAAGCTCCCAAAGTTCTGCCAAATCTAAACTTCTAGATGAACTACAATATATGACATCATATAATATAATATATCATATTACATTATATATAGGTTATATGACCTTGTTTTAACTCCATCCATGAGCATAAGGAAATGCTTATTCACACTGGAGATTTTACCAGGAAAAACATCAATTCAGGAGGAAGGGATTCTGATACCCATCCCTGTCCACAATATTGAATCAAGACAGGTTGACTTTGTGTTGAAGACTGAAAGACTTCCACTGGAGAATCAGCTAGTTAGGTGGAGCTAGTTAAGAGAAAGATAAACTGTTTTACCAAATGCATTTCCATTCAAATGACCAGAAGGCATCAGCTCTTAACTCTGCTAGTGTAAAGAATCGTACAGTTAGGGACACTATTTTAAAGTGTCCCTATGTAACTGTGTTATTACCAAGGCAAGTCAGAAGTGGAGTTATTTTGTAACATTATCTGAGCAATATTAACTGTCATCATGTCTATCAAAATCTGTGAGTCTTTGAGATTCTTTACCTCTCTTATTTTTCATAAGCATTTATCCCACTATAACTTACAAAGTCATTAATTCTGCACATCTTATGCACCTGTTAAATTTTATATTATTTGAGGGCATGAATTATGCCATTTTGCATCATTACATCCAAAGTGTCTAGAATGATATGTGATACACAAGAAACATTTGATACATATTTTTAATGATGATTGAATTAAGAGAAATCTAATAGCACTACTTTTGTTTTAATACTCAGAAAGAGGCTGACAGATCTAGGTCATTTATAAATTTCACTTAATGGTTTTTGCAATCTAGTAAAGAATAGAAAGCATTAGAGTTACTTGTTATTATGTTCATTTCAAATAGGAGTTACCCACCCTCAGTTTAATCTATTTTCAAATAACTAGCTTGGAAACCATTTTCCTTTCTGTCACCTTTTCTCTTGTTGGCACAGAAGAGCTGATTGATCTTACCTACTAGCCAATGCACAGCTTGCTACCTCTCTGTCTTTCTCTGGTTTTGAAAGAAACCCTACTATTCTCTTGAGGAAAGGAAATGGGAAACAGGCTTTTTGAAAACCTTTATCAAGGTACATGTTCTTCACAAACCAGTTGGTGCTTAAAATTAATTGCAAATAGTTTCCTACGTAAGAGGAAGCCATGCATGGATGTTTCAGTATTGTTTACCCTTGCAAGTTTGCACAACAATCTCCATCATCTGGGTCAAAATTGGGAACCCCAGTTCAGAGGAGAAAGTAATCTAAAGCTGCTTCTTTCATATAATCAACACCCTTTTCAGTCTACCTTCAACAAGTGCCTTTGTTTCTTTTGTCATGCTGTTCTAAAAGATCTGAACTTTATCAATCTACCTTAGAAAAGGTATTCATCAAATTCATGCTGTTCTAATCACAGATTCTTAGTCCACTGCTAAGTCAGTGTGGACAAGGTATTGAAAGCAAAGGCAAGGAGCAGTTAGGAGAAATGCATTTTACACTGTTTGTAAACATAAAAACATAGCCTGCACTAACAGGGCTCACTCATAGCTCACTATTCCTTCACTTCTCTATGACTTGCAGAGGCAGTGGGAAGGGGACTAGAAAGACCAAGGTTCAAATATAAATTCTCACAATTATGAGTTGTTGGATCCCAAGAAAATCATAAAAACTGCAAGCCTCAGTTTCCTCAACTTTACAACTCATAGGAGCTACCCAGCAATATAAAAAGTTGTCATGCAGGTATTACTATCCCCATTTTCTTTAACTTACAATGTTGTTGAGAAGCTCAAATGAGAAGAAACAAGAAAAAAAAACACTTTTTCAAATTTGCATTACTATCTGAATATCACTTATAGTTTTTGAACTTGAGGAATTAAAGCATTGTCATAGCAAAATAATCTACCACTAATTGGCCGGTCTACTGCTGATGAGGCTTTTTTTTCTTTTTTCTTTTTAACTTATTTTCATCCCTGTAAAACAGATGAGGGAGCATACTCTTAAGTCATTAAACCACTGGTAAAATCTTGGAGAACTGAAGGTCCTAGCCATATAAGAGTGAAACACTGAGTTGGAATTTAAGGATGAGTTCTATATAGGCCAGGGGGGAATGGTTGTGTTGTAGATAGATGAAAGGAATATTGGATTCTATGAGATTGGCTACCTATTTAATGACAAATAATGAATTAAATGCTTATTATGTTCTGAGTACTAGATCCTAGAGACAAAGAAAGGCAAACAATAACAACAAAACACAATATCTATTATAAGAGTTCTCAGTCCCATGGGAGAATCACCATGTTAATGTCCAGTTATGTATCTAGTTGATATCTAAATAGAGTCAGGAAGTGCTGAACTCAAATCCTTCTTCAGATACATAATAGTTGAATGATCTTAGGCAAGTCACTTTATATCTTTATACCCTAGTTTACTCATTTGCAAAATTAAGATAAGTGCAGTTTTGAGAATAAAACAGCACAACATGTAATTTGCTTTGTGAACACTAAAGTACTACACAAATGTTAGCTAGCTAGTAATGGTATGAGTAAGCAGTAGTAGTAGTAGTAAGGAGAAGGAGCAGGAGGGAAATGAGTTGAAGGAGAAAAAGAACAGGATAATATGAAAGGGGAAGGCATTAGCTACTGATTCCCTCACAAGGTAAGACATAAGCTATATTTTGAAGTAAGCCAAGGAAACTAAGAGGTACAGAAGAAAATGGGGAACACCACAGGCATAGGAAGAAGTCAGTACAAAGGAAGAGAGAAGAGTAATGAAGTAATGTATTTGAAAAAATGCAAGTGAGCCAATCTCATAGGATCATAACCTGCAGAGAGGGATAAGAAAATAGTTATAAAAAGAGTAGAAAGAGAGAATATGTTTTTTAAAAATTCCCAAAAGAAGAATGTCTTTTTATCCCAAAGGTAATGGGAAAACATTGGGTGGGAAATGTGTACAGATCTATGCTTTAGAGAAATCACTTTGACAAATGAGTGAAAAATAGACTGGAATGGGGAAGATGGAGGCAGAAAGAGTCATAAGGAAGTTATTGAAATAGTCCACGATAGTGGTGATGGTGGTGATGAGTGGTGGTCTATGAAGTTGTGCTTATTGATTGCCCTATGTATTAATGGATGAACTGACTCAACCATTTAATGAACTAAATTCAAATCTTTATGCTAATAAACTTAGCTAATCTTATGGCAGTTTCTGTAATTTCAGGCACAATATAGAAATCAGTTTTGAAAAAGCAGATCTACTAAGATTAAGTAGATGCCATAGTGTTTCAAGAATATTTAAAACTCAGAATTGCCTCATTTCTTTTTCACAGTGTCCCAAAGTTACATATGAGCACAGAAATTTAGACCTAGATTTAAGTCTAGTTGGGTGCAAAGAATTCCCAGCATTAGTAAGAGTTGCTTCTTCTTTATGTTCAGCCTGTGTCCCTTGTTACTCCATTCATGTGCACTGCTGAGATCAGTATATTATGCCTCAATCACTGACCCAATCACTAATACTACTACTTTTGCCAATTGCCATTTTCCCAGAGCTAACTGCTCCTGATGCCTGGGTGACATTCTGTCATCTTCCTAGAAGTCCTCCACTCACCCCACAAGGTTCAGCTTGATGGTTACAGTATTCTAGACAATGTTCTCTTTCCCCATTCTCATCATATATTTTATAGTACTCTGCCTGTGAACTTGTATTGGGTTTTCTTGGATTAATTTGTTATCATTACAAGGAAATTGTACAAGGAAACAGCATCTTCACCAACTGCTTTCAGTGTGATATAAAGCCATATCTCTGCCTTTTTCTTCAAAGAAAACTTCTCCTTTGCAATCATTCTCACAGTTTTTTACTTACTCTTAAATTTGCCAGGTTACCTTCCCCTTAATCAAGACTGCAGCTTTCAAGAAAAATCATTTTTTACTAGACCTCAGTAGGCCTTATCAGGTTTTAACTTATTAAAAAAAGAAACTTCTGTTCAACAATTCTTTACTAAACAACTATTTTGTGTCAAGAACTGTGCTAAATGTTGATGTAGAACCAAGAGAAATAGTATTTTCCTAATGATATCAGAAAAATGCAGATAACCAAGAAATTTAATATGTTATGTTGTCTCAATGTCTTTCTACTGGATTTTATTCAAAACAGGGACTTTTTCCCTACTTAGCTATACTTCTTAGAATCACTGATTTCTACTAAGGCTCTGTTCGAACCCTCTTTGTTAAGGAGGTACCACCCATTTCTAGAGGTTGCCCCTAATTAAAAAATATCTTCTACTCACTTTATTTTATACATAATTATCTATTCACAAATTATGTCACTCATTTGAATGTAAACTTCTCGAAAGCAAGGTCTTTCTGCATGTCTTAATATCCCTGGAATTTATCACAGAGTCAGGCATGTAGTAAAGGATAAATCAATGCTTTTTAATTAATAGATTAACAGTAAATTTCTATTGGATCTGAGTTCCAGAGACATAGTGGACATTTTTTTCTTAAAAGAGTTTTGTTGTTGTCAGCCAGGGATGATGACCAAGTGAAAACTGAGAGGTGAAAGTACTAGAAGTCACAATGTGAATGTAGAGTAGAATTTTTCAAGGAAATGTACAGAGAGAGGTGAAAGACTAATAGATTATAGTAAGACAAAGTGATTTCAAATTCTTTAACATAGAGATAGGGTATGTATGGGCAATACCAACACCAAGTATATAACAATCTTTGTGTGTATCTGAGATATGTTCAGGGAATAGTTCATGGAAAGTGAGTAGGTTCAGGAACTGAGTGGTCAAAATGTTTGAGGGAAAATCAATATGAATTTTGAAGTCCTTCAGAGTGAGGGAAGGGATTGAAGGGGAGAAACAAGTAAATCAAATGTTTAACTTATTGCAGAATTTTAATTGGATGATTGATATGGACCTTAAAGGAAGAGAGGTTACAGAGTGATGGAGGTAGGGGAAAAGTCTGGGAGTGGTAATGGGTATCAAGGAGTCATCAAATTCCCCTGAGTCAACTGGTGAGCAGAGTGAAATGAATAAATATGCAGGCAGTTTTGGAAAGGGTGGCCAGGGAGCCTCTGTCATCATCAGGAACTCAGGTTTTAGTGGCTGATGTGAGATGGAAGGAGTGTAAGAAGAAAAAAAAAATAGTACCAAAGGAAGGTTGTTGCCTGTGGTACAAACATTCAGGAGGGCACAGTGGAAGGGGTTGGTAGTGTTTGGTTGAGACTTTGGGGAGCAAGGGTTGATGGGAACGGGAATAAAGAATCAGGTTGTGGTAGATAGTGAATGAAGTCTGAAGAATGGCCTATGCTAGTTCTGAATTGCTGGGATACATAAGGTGTGAATATGTTCATCACGAGAAGAAAACACCCATCATTTTCTCAGAGTTGTGAGGCCAAGAAAAATAGGATCTTTTGCTGTTTTTGTTCAAGTGCCTCTTATTGAATTTTGCCTTTATTAACCAAGAGTCTTTACTAGCAGTAAAGTACAGAAAAAAGAGTTTCTTTAACTAGAAACAGTATATAGGTGGACCTTCCCCACCCTTTAATGGGCTTGCTCATTAAAGGGAGTTTGATTAGGGAAGATTTGTAGGAAGGCCCCACCTTTTGTTAATGAGACATGGGTTCTCAAGGGTTGGAACACCCTCTGACTCTAAAAAAGTATAAATACTCTGAAGGTGAGGTTTTACTTTGGGGCTTAGTTTTTGGTAGAAGCTTTGTGTGCCAGAGGACACTGGGAAGCTGCTAAGGAGTCCCTAACCTTGACAACTCAGATGTTGGTGCTTCCCTCTCTCACAGCTATGGTCAGATAGTTGGACCTGTCTGTTGATTTGTGATATATGTATGGCTTATGTCAGACCGTTTGGAAGTGCTGTCTGTTGATTTCCTGAAATAAGTGAATGATATATATGTTTGACAAAAAGAGATTGTTAACCCCTCAGAAGTTGCCTTTTCTTTTAGAAAAGCAGATCAAAGAACTTGTGATAGCATGCCCCCCTGTCTATATTGGGATGCTTACTGATACACGGTGGAAGCTGGAAATAAGGCAGGAGACAAGGACAATATGAAATGGTAAACAATAATCAGATAGTCAGATAGAAGCCTCTCTACTTGTAAAGGTTGAAGATTAGAGAGGAAACTGTGCAGCAGGAGGTGGAAATTGAACCTTCAAATTAGGACCTAAAATAGATTACCCACTCCTTATCCACTTTGCTTTTCCTCTTCCCTCAGGGAATACTCAGAGCAGGGGTTGAAAACACTTAGTTCAGAGGGAAGGGCACTTGTCTTCTCAATGGAGTTTCTCCAAATTGTGGGACATAAAAGATCAGATTGGCCATTGAAGTTGCTTTGCGCTGAGGCAGATGATAGTCTCATCTGTCTAGCTTCTAGCAGCCAGAGCCTGGAGATACTTAGGGATAATCTCATGGAGAAGAGGGAATTGATTGGTGCAAAGAAAAGTCTCTGATGAGTCAGTCAACCAAAATCATTGTGCTTTTCCTCAGAGTAACCAAGCAAGAGGGGATTGAGACTGAGCAGCAATATGGAGATTTCTGCTCTTCTCACCTGAGCCTTTGACTACAAAAAACAGAGGTGAAGTGGGAATGCACTTCCCACATGAGGGATAGCCTCTTCAAAGGCATGGAAGGAGTAGATGAAGCAAAGAGTGTGAGAAACAAATGTTTCTTTTGCTAGATCATAGAGAAAGGAAGAGGCAATAATTTCCATTGGGACTTTAAAGATAGATTGGGGCAAGATCTTAAAGTAATCTACAAATGTAACAAAGGAGTTTGTATTTGATTCTAGATATTAGGAAGCCACTTGAGTTCACTGAATCAGTGAGTGACAGGATCTTTTTTTATATTTAAGGAAAATTATTTTGACAATATATGGATGAAGGCCTGAAAATGAAAGAGCAATTAATGACTAAAACAATTATAAAGCAACTTAGATTTGTAATAATGCCTGATTCTCATTTTTTTTTATTTGACCTGGAAGAGATCACTCATTTACATAAAAGAACCAGATTGCTTACTTATTCATTCTAAAGCATATTCCCTTAATGCAGTCACTTGATGATCATAAGTCATAATTTCAGCTTAAAATGCCTTCAGCTACAGGGACTTCTGGGAGCCAAGATGGAGGAGTAAGCAGTAAATCATAGTAACTACCATAGTCACCTCCAAACAACCATAAAACAGTGCCCCAGAACAAATCCTGGAACAGCAGATCCAGGAGAAACTTAGAAGATGGGCAGAAAAGTTCTATTTCACTTGAGTAAAAAGGGAGCACAGTTTAGGACAGGAAAATCCCCACCTCAGCAAACCAGTGGTGTATACTGAGCCCCAGTGGAGTGGAGCAGGCAAACACCAACACCAGGGCTCCTCATGTGCCTCAGCATAGGCCAACTCAAGAACCTCCTCATTCTTCAGCATATCCCCAAGCAAACAAATAGTCACCAATCCCAAAAGTGCCTAAGTAAAGAGGCAACTGTCAGCATGGAGCACTTCAGAATGCTTCAGCACAGCCCTGGACAAATAGACAGCTGCCTGCATTGAGATTAAGTGGTGCTTCAGTGTAGCCCTGCGAAAATGCAAAGTGGGCAATGGGCATCGCTGGAATCTTGCTCTCATCAGGATTGGCTCAAAGAGGGTATAATATAAACAATCAATTGACTATAGAAAACTATGTTACCCAACAAGACAATGAGAGAGGAAATTAATTTAAGGTATGGGGGGAGCATGGGAGGGGGTGAAAGAGGGGAAGGCATACTGGGGAAGGCAAGAGACAAAAGCAAAACACTATCATGGAGGGAAAGGGTGAAAGTAGGGAAGACAGACAGGAGGACAAATAGGATGGAGGGAAATACACAGTAATCATAACTGAATGTAAAAGGGATGGACTCTCCCACAAAACAGAAGCAGATAGCAGAGTGAATGAAAAAGCAGAATCCTGAAATATAATGCTTACAAGAAATGCACTTGAATCAGAGGGAAAAACAAAGAATAAAGGTAAGGGGTTAGAAAAGAATCTATTTTTCTTCAGCTGAAGTAAAATTAAAAAATTGAAGGGTGACAAACCTGATCTTTGACAAAGCAAAAAGAGAACCAATTAAAAGAGATTAGGAGGGAAACTAAATTTTTCAAAAAAGGTACCATAGACAATAAAGCAATAGTAATACTAAACATATATGCATTAACTGGTATAACATCCAAATTGTATTTTTTTACTTTTTATTTAATTAATTTTTAGTTTTCAACATTCACTTTGACATGATTTTGAGTTCCAAATTTTCTGCCCATCTCTCTCCTCACCCACCCCAAGATAACATACATTCTGATTATCCCTTCCTCCAATCTACCATCCCCTCTATCATCCCCCTCCTTATTTCCTTCTCTTCTATTTTCCTGTAGGCCATGATAGATTTCTATAAGCCATTGCCTGTATATCTTATTTCCCAATTAGTATACAAATTCTTAAAGGAAAAGTTAAGTGATTCACAGGTTGAGGATTAAACAAAAGATTGAGATTATTGCAAAATACAAAATAAAGACTTTTTATTATGTTAAATTAAAAAGATTTTTGCAAAAATAAAACCAATGAAATCAAAACAGTAATTGGATAAACAATCTTTTCAGTAAGAGTCTCTGATAAAGTATTCATTCCTCAAATACAGAGAGAACTGAATTGATAAGAATACACATCATTTCCCAATTGATAAATGGTCAAAGGACATGAACAGGCAGTGTTCAGATGAAGAAATAAAAGTTATCTATAGGCATATGAAGAAGTGCTTTAAATCACTTTTTCATTAGAGAAATGAAAATTAAAACAACTTTGAGGTACTACCAAACACTTATTAGATTGGCTAATTTGCAAAAAAAAAAAAAAAAATGATCAATGTTGGAGAGGATGTTGGAAAAAATGGGACACATAATGGAGTCCAAACTCTTCTAGAGAGCAATTAAACTGTGCACACCCTTTGATCCAGCAATACAACTATTAGGTCTAATTTCCAAAGAGATCACAAAAAAGGGAAAAAGGAACTATATGTATAAAAAATACATATCACAGCCATTTTTGTGGTAGCAAACTATTGGAAATTGTAGAGAGAAGTCCATCAATTGGGGAATGGCTGAAAACATTGTGGTATATAAATGTAATGGAATACTATTGTATAATAAGAAGTCATGAACAGGCAGATTTCAGAAAAAAAATACTAGAAAGACTTCTATGAACAGATACAAAGTGAAATGAGTAGAACCAGAAAACTATTGTACATAGTATCAGCAACATGGTGTGAGGATTAACTATGGACGAATCAGCTCTTCTCAGCAGTTCAATAATATAAGACAAGTACAAAGGACGCATGAAAAAAATGCTATCCACATCTAGATAAAAAACTTGATGTACTCTGAATGCAGCTTCAAGCATCCTTTTTTCATCTATATTATTCTTTTTGGGTTTTTTTTTTAATTTTAGTTTGGTTTGTCTTTTACAACTGTGTCTAATATGGAAACGTGTTTTACTTGATAATACATGCACATATATGTATATACTTCCTATTTCAAATTTCAAATCTGTTATTTTAAAAAGAGGGGTGGAGAGGGAAGGAGAAAAATTAGAAACTCAAAATCTAGTAAAAATGAATGCTAAAATTTATCTGGACATAATTGGAGTAAAATGAAATACCATTTAAAAATAGAAATATCTTAAGTTAAAATAACCTCCCTTGTCTTTCAGAATTCATGCCATATGCCCCTACTGAAATAATAACCCCTCCGTTCTTTCTGGATTATTTCCTGCTTTCTAGTTCAAGCTTAAGTAGGTATCATGTGGCAGCATTAATTGAGCAATGATCAATATGATATTCCTCATAAGGCCAGGTCAATCAGCAAGTACACAATCTCAGAAATTTCCATTGAGTTTTGGTAAATCCTCCTCATTTTATATTAGGCTGAGAAAGGCTCATGGAATGAACTTGAAATACACACTGTCTATGGAAAGTTTAACATTTTTACCAAATGTTTTACTCTTTACTCTTGTTGCCCTCACCCGCAATAGATAGTTAGTCATCAAATTCTACCTTCTCTTTCATCATGTATTTACTACATTCATCCCCTTATCTCCATTCACTCAGTCACTATCCTAGTACAAAGCCTCATTACTTCTCTCCTGAACAATTTTATCAGTTTCCTGATTGGTCTCCCCGTCTCGAGTTTCTTCACACAACTGCCAACATGATTTTCTAAAGTATAGTTCTGATTATGTAACTCCAGTAATTAATCCCATTAATCTCCAGTAGCTTCCTTTAACTTATTATATAAAATATAATCTCCCTGTTTGACTTTTAATACCCTTTATAACACTGGACTTAGACTACTTTTTCAGTCTTATTAAGTATTACTCCTTCTCACATATGCTGCAGTCCAACTAATCTAGCTTTTTTCTTGGTTCTGATCAATCACATTTGCCATCTATGTCTTTACATTATCTGTCCCCTGCATATGGAAAATCTTTGCTTGTCTCCTCTGCTCTTAGAATACCTAGATTTCTTCAAGGTGGATGTCAGATACCATCTTTTGTTTCTCTATTCTTACAGCCATTGATAATTCCCCCTCCTTGCCCCATTAAAAAAAAATCTGTATCTATTTTATATAGGTACACATTGTCTCTCTCATGCAAACTTCTCAAAGATGGTGACTTTCACATTTTTTCATATCTCCAGAAAAAAACACAGGGTCTGTCAAATGGAAGGCATTGAATAAATGATTTTTGATTGATTGTTGACTCCTGTTTGCCCAGAACAATAATATCTTAATATCCCATCCACCACCTATCCTCCCTTTAAAATAAAATTAAAAACAAACAAATAAGAACAATTGTTCCAAAACAGCAGTGAATTTCATCTTATAATGTACACAACATTCCTTACTCCATGATGTTCTACCCTGAGGAGGAAGGTATGCTCATTGTGTTTCTTTTGGGACATTGTAATTAATCTGTGTTCAATTGCCTCTTGGATTTTATTTTTTTTTAACTTATTGTAATCATGGTTATATCATCTTCTGGATTCTGCTTTTTTTTCACTTTGCATCATTTGCTACAAAATTTCCCATGCTTGTCTGAATGCTCTGAATTTTTGTTTCTTAAAATGAAATTATATTTCATTAGATTCACATTTTTATAACAACTTACTAGTTAATAGGCATTCGTCTTTTTTTGCTACCCCCAAAAATACTTAAATGGCTATAGAGATTATGTTTATGAAAATTTCTGGTTACATTATTAATTAAGTGATCATTTGGTGAAGGGCACAAGAAATTCAAGGACAATTCATGCATAATTTCAAGTTTTGACTGACGTATTAGCACTTTCTATGTACCACATAGACATTTAGTACATATCACATTGACATAGTACACATTTATATTCTAGGTAAATTGTTGTATCCTCACATGATATGGAAAGTTACTGGAGCTCGGAACTTTGTGGATAAACATTTTTCTCAACTAGGCCCATGTCATCACAACATCTTTGCCCCACCCCCCAAAATAATATAGCACTTGTAGAGAAAAGTAGGGCCTTTATAATATCTGGTCACCTCCACAGATAGTAATTACTTGCCCTGCAGTGGTTCTAGAAATCCAATCTATATGTATCATCTTGGAAACATTTCTCAGGAACCAAAGCCAGAGACATTTCCTTATATTCTCAGTTTCTGAACAGAGAACTGGGTTAAGAATGCTCACAATGGGGGACTCTTGTTATAATTCACTCCCCAATATAAGTCCACCTGTATCATCTTTCCCATCCTTACTGGATAATTAGTCCATTTATTCCTTTCTCATATTCTCAGTTATACTTCACTTTCTGTGGATCACTCAATAATGTTATCCTTACTTGATAATCAGGGAAGCTAGATTTCTAGGCCTGGAATCTGGAAAAATCATCTTTTATGAGTTCAAATCCATTCTCAGGCCCTTATAAGCAGTGTAACCCTGGGCAAACCACTTAATTTCCTTTGCCTCAGTTTCTCATCTGTAGAAAAAATGAGCTGGAGAAGGAAATTTCAAATCACTTCAGTATCTTTGTGATGAGATCCCCAAATGGGGTCACAGAGTCAGAACCAAAATGACTGAATAACAGCAACATTTTTTTTTCACAAAAATCCTGGTGTTATTTATTTATACAGAAATTGTATATGCCTTCATCACATACACACTAAACACACACAAGGGTTTGTTCTCATCAGTGCCACAGATAATGAGCTATTATCACCTAGTAATGTTTGAGAGTGGGGTCTTAGGGACTTGAAGGAGGAGAATATTTGGGACTTCAGTTGCAGGAAGTTGTGCCAGAAATTCAGTTTGCCAGTGCGGCTACCCGTTTTCCCCTAGGACTTTCAACCACAGCACATTGGATTTCAGTTTGGAGGTTGCCAGCTTTAAAAGGTGAAGACACTCATAGTACTTAATATGCAATTAATATTTAAAGAACGTTTACTTCTAGTACTAATCATAACAAAATATTTACTTGCTATTATTTTGTGATATTGATATTCTCTACATTCTTCCTCAGAGAAAATGTATTATTGCTATTGAAAAGCCTACTTTCAGGCCTTGTATCAATAGGAAAGTACTTTATAAAACTTGCCTATGAGAGAAAATTATATATCCCCTTAGTGTCATATGTCTTGGGGCAGTGAATAGAGAGAAGTAATGCCAGTTGTTATTTCGAAAAATAATCTTTCAATTCAATTTTATTCCATTTTTTATTAGAGAGGGAAAAGGAATAAACAGAAACTCTAATTTGATCTTAAAATTTGTTTAATTACAGTTTTATTAATTCCTTGGATTTTATGTTAGCTATTTAATGACCATCCCTGTTGTCCCCCTCCCGTCAAACAATTAAAATATGTAAGAAAACCAAATAATTCAGCAACCACCTCTGCCAGTGTTTGCAAGATGAAATATTCTTTCCTAAGAGTCCCCCACATTTCTAAGAAGTCAGTCCAATTTGTTATATTTGGGGGCACAGTCTTAAAGAAAAAGATAGGAAGGGAAGTAGGAACAACTAATTTGAATAATGTGCATATTATTTCTTTTATTTCTGTAAAATCAATACATAACCTTATGGGCTTCATCTATTATTTAAGAGGAGGTGTCAATATTCTTATCCAAATTCATTCACAAGGAGTGCAAGGTAGACATTCTACAGTTATGCATAGGTAGATTATCCATTTGATTGTTTATTTTTTATTTCATAGCTCACAGATTTAAAATTATAAGGTACTTTAGAACTGGAAAGAGTGAGATTATCTGAACAGACTGGGACTCAAATTCTTTACCTCCTAGATATGGAAGATGAGGCACAGAGAATGGATGTAATTTGTCCAAAGTCACTCAGTAAATAATTCATAATTCCAAGTCACTTTTTTTGATATCATATATAGAGCTCCCTCCATTAAAACATACTGTCATGAATTTTGTTTTGCTGATGTAATTTTTTTGTCTTTTCTGATATAGTAAAACTGATATGAGTGTTTCATCCCCCAGGAAACATGTATGCTAAAGCTTAATTGTCCAGGGGGCTATAGTCCTCCTCTCCTCATGTTTCATTCATTATTATGCAATTAAGAATATATCCTCATTTCACTGGTCCATCATACCCCACTGCTTCACTCCACTACTAATAGGGCATCCTAATATTAGCACAGCTTTAGCACACTCTGACTTGGAGAACTGGATTGGAGTTCACATCTGTTTGTACATTCTACTCATCTATCCAGACATTCACATTGACACTTAGAAATATTAAACTATATACATGAGTTAATATTGTAAATTAAAACTCATTTCTTCAGAGTTTTTAATATATTTTAATGGACCTATTAATACCACTTCCATATTGGTAAGTTAAGAGGTTATTTTCCCCAAATTTATGAATTTATTTGTTTTGAGTTTTCAACAGTCACTTCCAAATTTTTTCCCCTTCCCTCCCCAAGATGACGTGCAATCATATATGGGTTCTACACATGCATTCCTTTTAAACACATTTTCATATTTCTCATGTTGCATAAAAGAATTAAAATGAATGGGAGAAAGCATGAGTAAAACTAAACAAAACTAAACACAACAAAAAATAAAATACTTTGTTTCATTCAGGGTTTTGACTCCATAGTTTTTCCTTTGGATGTGGATGGCATTTTGCATCATGGGTCCTTTGGAAATGTTTTAGGTCCTTTCAATGCTGTGAAGGACTAATTCTATCAAAAAGAGTTCTCTCATGATGTGGCTATTACTGTGTATAATGTTCTCATGTTCCTGCTCACTTTAATCACCATCAGTTCATATAAGTCTATCAGGCATTTCTGAAGTCTACCTATTTGTCATTTCTTATGGCACAATATTATTTCATTCATGCATCATAACTTGCTCAGTCATTATGCAATTGATGGGCATTCCCTCCATTTCCAGTACTGGGCCAACACAAAAAGGTCTGCTATAAATATTTTTGTACATGGAAGTCCTTTTCCCATCTTTATGATCTCTTTGGGATACAATCCTAGAAATGGTATTGCTAGGTTAAAGGGTATGCACATTTTTGTAACCCTTTGGGCATAGTTGCAAATTGCTTTCCAGAACGGTTGCATCAGCTCACAGGTCCACCCACAAAGGATTAATATTCCAACTCTCCCACATTTTCTCCAGTGGTTTATCATTTTTCTGTTTTATCAGGTTAGCCAATCTGATAGGTGTGACATGGTACCTCAGAGTTATTTTGATTTGCATCTCTCTAATCAATAGTGATTTAGAACATTTTTCACATGTGACTACAGGTAACTTTATTTCTTTCTCTGAAAACTGCTTGTGCATATCCTTTGACAATTTATCAACTGGAGAATGACATGTTTTCTTGCAAATTTGACTCAGTTTTCTAAATATTTTAGAAATGAGGCCTTTATCAAAGGCTCTAGTTGTAAAAATTCTTTCCCAGTCTTTTGTTTGCCTCCTAATCCTCATTGCAATGACTCTTTCGTGTGTGAAAACTTTTCATTCAATTTGATGTCATCAGAGTTATCCACTTTGCAATTTATAGCGTTCTTTATCTCTTGGTCATAAATTCCTCTAATTTCCATAAATTTGACAAATAAAGTATAGCTTGCTCCCCTAGTTTGTTTATAGTATTAGCCTTTATACCTCAATCATGTACGCACCCAGACTTTATTGTGGTGTGTGGTGTCAGGCATTGGTCAATGCCTAATTCCTGACACGCTATTGTCCTATTTTCCCAAGAGTTTTTCTCAAACAGTGAGTTATTATCCCAGAAGCTGGGGACCTGAGGTTTATCAACCTGTAAACTGCTATAATCATTGACTGCTACATCACCAGTACCATGTAGTTTTGCTGATTGCTGCTTTATAATACAATTTAAGATCTGGTATGGGTAGTCCACCTTCCCTAGTGTTTTTTTTTTTCATTAATTCTCTTGATATTCTGGATGTTTTGTCTTTCTGGATGAATATTGATATAATTTTTTTCTAGATCTATAAAATAATTTTTAGTAGTTTGATTGGTATAGCATTAAATAAGTGAATTAATTCAGGTAGAATTGATATTTTTTATTATATTAGGTCATCCTATCCATGAGCAACTTCTGTTTTTTCAACTGTTGAGATTTGACATTATTTATGCAAAAACTGCCCAGCAATTGTGTTCATATAGTCCCTGGATTTTTTTTTTTTGTAATTTGGTAGTGGTATTTTCTGTTTTTTTAATCTTCAATGTCTATTTATTTATTTTTACTTTTCAATATTCATTTCCAAAAAATTTTGAGTTCCAAACTTTCTCCCCATTTCTCCCCTTCCCCCAACCCACAACACCTTGTATTCTGATTACACTATCCCTCAATATGCCTTCCCTTTTATCACACCTCTCCCTTCCATTATCCCCACCTTCTCTCTTTTCTTATGGGGCAAAAGAGATTTCTGTACCCAATAATCTGTATGTCTTATTCCCCAGTTGTAAACAAAAATGTTTCTCAACATTTGTTCCTAATACTTTGAATTCCAACTTCTCTCCTTTCCTCCCTTTCCACCCATCCTCACTGAAAAGGCAAGAAATTCACTATAGGCTATATATGTGTACTTTTGCAAAAGACATAATAGGCATGCTGTGTAAGACTAACCATATTTACCTCCATCCTATCCTGCTTCCCATTTATTCTATTCTCTCTTTTGACCTTGTCCCTCCCCAAAAATGTTTACTTCTAATTATTTCCTTCTCCCATTTGCCCTCCCTTCTATCATCTCCCTCACCTTACTTATCCCCTTCTCCCCTACTTTTCTGAAGTGTAATAAAGATTTTCATATCAAATTGAGTTGGTATGTTATTCCCTCCTTAAGCCAAATGTGAAGAGATTAAGCTTCACTTTTGCCCTCTCACCTTCTCCCTTTTCTCCTTCATTGAATAAGTTTATTCTTGCCTCTTTTATGAGTGATAATTTGCCCCATTCCATTTCTCTGTTTGTCTTCACAATATATTCCTCTTTCGCCCCTTAATTAAATTTTTTTAGATGCCATTCCTTCTTATTAAACTCATCTTGTACTGTGTGTGTGTATAATCCCTCCAAGTACAGGTGCTAGTTCCATATGGGACTACCCATTTAGTAGTCCCATAATTTTTAAATTTTTTCTCCTGGATCTGTTTTCCAGGTCAGTTGTTTGTCCAATGAGATATTTCACATTATCTTCCATTTTTTCATTGTTTTAGTTTTGTTTTGTAATTTCTTGGACTCCTAACAGGCTTCAGGGAGTCCCTGGCAGCAGCAATTCCCAGATTGCTTAACCCACAAATACCACAGATAGCTTTAAAGGTGAGTGAGGAAGTTCCTTCAGCCAGGAGAAGGGCACACAGTCTGGACTGCTGGCAGCAGCCCCTGCAGAGGCAGCTTCCATTTTTGAAGCCCACCACCTAATATCCCTGGGGGAACTGAGCAAGCAGATGATCTGAATCTCAGCCCTGAGCTCAGCCCTGGGTTGAGGAGGAGCACTGGTGTGGTGGAGCTGGAGGTGGTTGTTGAGAGGAAATTCTACTCACAGATTCTGGGTAGAAAAGTTTTTGGTTTCTCCCAGACCAGTGAGCAGGCCAGGAGAGGAGTAAACTCTTCTCCCTTGATTGTGCCACCTTGGAGGAACTGAGAACTTACAGGTCCCCAGAGTGTACCCTCCTCTTGACAAAAGACTCAAAAGTCAAGTAACTGCCTGAAAAAATGCCCAAAACAGGTCAAAAAATAAGACTATATAAGGTTACTTTCTTGGTTAACAGTTATTTTCTTCCACCCTTTCTGATAAGGAAGAACAATGCATAACATCAGAGGAAGACATAAAAGTCAAGGCTTCTCCATCCAAAATCTCCAAAATAAATATGCAATTGTCTCAGGCCATGAAAGAACTCAAAAAGGATTTTGAAAGTCAAGTAAATGAGGTGCAGGACAAATTGGGAAGACAAGTGAGAGCAATGCAAGAAAACCATGAAAAGCAAGTCAACAGCTTGCTAAAGGAGACCCAAAAAATGCTGAAGAAATTACACCTTAAAAAACAGACTAACTCAAATGGCAAAAGAGGTTCAAAAAGTCAGTGAGGAGAACAAAGCTTTAGAGAGTAGAATTCACCAAATAAAAGGGAAGTTCAAAAGTTCAGTGAAGAAAATAGTTCTTTAAAAATTAGAATGAAGCAGATGGAAGCTAATGACTTTATGAGAAACAAAGAATTACAAAACAAAACAAAAGAATGAAAAAGTAGAAGACAATGTCAAATATCTGATTAGAAGAACAATTGACCTGGAAAATAGGTCCAGGATAGATAATTTAAAAATTATTGGTCTACCTGAGAACCATGATAAAAAAAAAATAGCCTAGACATCATCTTCTATGAAATTATCAAGGAGAACTGCCCTGATATTCTAGAATGAGAGGGTAAAATAGAAATGGAAAGAATTCACCAATCACCTCCTGAAAGAGACCCCAAAGGAAACCTCCTAGAAATATTGTAGTCAAATTCCAGAGTTCCCACATCAAGGAGAAAATATTGCAAGCAGTCAGAGAGAAACAATTCAAACATTGTGGAAATACAATCAGGATAATACAGATTTAGCAGCTTCTACACTAAGGGACTGAAGGACCTGGAACACGATACTACAGAGGTCAAAGGAGACAGAACTAAAACCAAGAATCACCTACACAGCAAAACAGAGTATAATACATCAGGAGAAAAGATGGAATTTCAATGAAATAGAGGACTTCTAAGCATTAATCTCATTTCTCTTCCCATTTTTTCCTCCATCTCTATAACTTGATTTTCAAAATCCTTTTTGAGTTCTTCCATGACCTGAGACCACTGCATATTTTTTGGAGGTTTTGGATGCAGAGACCTTGACTGTGACGTCTTCTTTTGATGATATGCTGTGTTCTTTCTCACCTGAAAGGAGTGAAGAAAATACCTTTTCACTGAGAAAGTAGCCTTCTATGGTTTTATTTTTTCCCTTTGTGGGGCATTTTCCCAGACTGTTACTTGAGTTTTTGTTCCTTTGTCAAATGAAGGGTATAGTACTCTAGGCTTCAGAGGTTTTGTGCAGTTGTCTTCTGAGATATTTCTAGGGACCTATAAGTTCTCAGTTCCTCTAATGTGACACCCTCAAGGGAGAGGAGTTTACTTCTCTCCTGGCCTTTGCTCTGGTTTGTGAGCAAGAACAAACATTTTTTTCTACCCTAGAACTGTGAGTAGGGTTTCCTCTCCACAGCCACCACCAGCTCTACCATACCAGTGCTCCTCCTCACCCCAGGACCTCCACTCAGGTCTGAGACTCACTAGCTGCTTGATTCCCCCAGGGTCGTTATGCCGAGGGCTCCAAAAGTGGATACTGCTGCCTCAGTGACTGCTGCTGCTCTGTGGTCAGAACTGTGGCTGATCACAGTCCCCTTTCACTCAGGTGAAAGAGATTTCTTATTGACCTTTGAAGCTGTTTTTAGTGTTTGTGGGTTGAGAAATCTGGGAACTTCTGCTTTTACCTGTGATTTAGTGGCCTGTTGCCTGCTCTAGTCCTGTATATGCTATATGATCCAGGCTGCGCTGTGCTCTGTTCCTAAGCCCTTCATGGTTGACTCTTCCTGCTGTCCTTCCAGACTTTCTTGGGCTGGAAATTTGTTTCACTTTGTCATTTTGTGGCTTCTGTTGTTCTAGAATTTGTTTAGAGTCATTGTTTACAGGTATTTTATAGGTTATGGGGGGAGATCTAGAGAAGGCCAGTCTTTTTACTCAGTCATTCTGGCTCCTCATCCCCAGTAAGTGTCTTTCAAACATTCAGTTTGTGGGTTGATAGCCCCAGAAACAGTTGTGATTGCTGCCATGAGTCCCATATTTCTCTCTCACCTGAATCCACTTGACTTCCATCCCATGCTGAGAGGTTTGGGAAGCAGCACTACTGCTGATGACTCAGACCACCTGGGGCCTTTCCCACTCCACTATGGCAAAGTCTATGCTAGTGTAGCCTGCATGCTCTGAGCTCCCCCAACCTGGTGTAACATCTTTCCAGTCGACATTTTGGGCTCTGCTGTGCTGGAAATCTGCCACACTCTGTCTCCTAGTGGATTTGCCACTATAAAATTTGTTCAGGTTTAATTTTTAAAGGTATCTGAAGGAATTTGTGGAAGAACTCAGGTGAGTCCTTGCTTTTACTCTGCCATCATGGCTCTGTCCCCCATTATGAAGTTATTTATACCATTCCTGCCTTCCAGTACTGTGGGAGGGAGTGTCTTGTACTGAAATGAAAGATGAACTTGAAATCAGAAAATACCTCAGTTCAAAACCTACTTCTGAAATTTATTAATTGTGTCCATCATAAGCAAGTCATGTAGTGTACATAACCCTAATTATTAAAAGGGTGACAGTGATAATAGTACCCCATAGGAGTGAGATTAGGATCAAATGAAAACAAAGTAAGAATAAGTGTTAAGCGCTTGACCAATTTTAAACTACTACGTATATCCCAGCAATTATGGAAAATAAGTAATTTAACTGAATAATGGACAATTTAATTGCCCATTATTAATAAGATAGATGTGATCTAGTAAGCATCCTGCCATTTTACTTAATCCAAATAACAAATCAGAAAGAAAGATTTAAGGAGGTACCTGGAATGTCTGAATGGAGGATATTCATATAACAAGACCTGTCCTGTATCTAGGGTCTTTTTTCCCCAAAACTATTTTATTTCTCATATAGAGATGACAATAATAATAACATCTTCATAAGAGGTCATCCATCTATTCATTCATTTATACAAACAAGCATTATTTAAGTAATCGTGTGCCAAATTTTATGTTTTGTGCTGGTATAGGAGACCAAATAAATCAAACATTCCCAGAGCTCAAGGGCCTTACATCCTACTGGGGGGAATAACATATAAGCAAAAAAGTAAATTCAAAATTAGTCACATAGAATGATTTTGGAGGCAAAAGGATGATACCATTATCTGGAAGGATAAGATGTCTTCAAATACAGGGTAAGACTCCAGCTGAGTTTTGAAGATCTAGGAATATTGAGAATCAGAAAAGAAGGAAAACATTCTAGAGAGGAGACAGTCAGTATAGAAGCCATAATAAGCCTCTAGTATGTGTGCACATAAATTACATGAATACAATATTCAGACTCCTCTACACACAAGCAACGTTTTGCAACCAGCTGTGTTTTCTGTCCTAATGTGTTGAAGTAAGCATCTAAATGGCAATAAACTCAAGACATTTCAAAGTATCTATAGACATTTGTTTTCTTCTGAGAGTCTGTAAGGCACAGCAGTAAGAGCACTGGATTTGGAGTCAAGAGATGTGAATTCAAGTCATGACTCTGCTACTTACTGTGTGACCCTGGGCAAGTTACTTCATGTCTTTGAGCCTTGGTTTTTGCATCCAGAAAATGAGTATTCTAATACTTGCACCATCTATATCATAGGCTGATTGTGAGGAAAGTCCTTTGAAAATTTTAATGTACTTTATCCTGTAAACATATACATATATGAAGGAATTGTTTGACTTAGGATAGTTAATTTTGAGACAGTTCTCATTAGTGATTTCATCCCAGTGCTACTGGTGATATACCAGCTACTCATTTAGGCTATTTATGCCTGGCCTGTAGTAGAGCATTATGTACTCATATTGGTCTGATCAGCCACAGCTGGACACATTGCACATTGTGTCCTATTTTAATGATGTAATTTTGGTCATCTTTGAATATGAAGGACAAGCCCTGGTGATATAATTACTTAATTCTTTTCCATGTTAACCTAGTGTTGACTACCTCGGAGTGACCATCTCATAGGAAGTGATCATTGCTGTGGTTATTGCCTCTAAAGTCACTTTGCCAATTCTCTTTTTTAAAAATCTATTCATACCAATCCCCACACACATTTTCTCATATGATACAGCCAAATTCTCTGCTTTGCGGCTGTGTGACTGTGTCTACCTCTCCTTACATTTTTAGGGAGGAGAGTAATTACAGAACACTTACATCTGTTATTCATTATTCATTGCCAAACCTAGTCAAGTCTAGACAGATCTTTTGCAGATATGACTTACTTGACCTCTAGAAAGACTAAACAGAATGGAATTTAATTACTTGTTTAATATTCATGTACTAAAAGAGCTTGTCTGAGGGATAGTCTACAGAGATTCCTGCAAGAACACAACTATGTTGGGTGAAAAATCAAATGCTACATGTTGCTTGTAAAACTAGAAGTAAAAGAGAATAAGGTATACAGGAGAAGGAAAAGGTCTAATAATTAAATCAGGTACTACAAAAGTCAATATTGGTTAAAAAAATACCAAGTAATAGATAAATTTTCTTATGCTGTTGTTTGTTTTTGTTTAACGGTATTAGTGAGAAAATGGAGTTGGGGCAGGATTGATGAAAGAGGTAGACCTAGGTTGGACCTATGCCTAGTCAACAAGTAAAGATGATTTCAAGATCAAGATGCTGATATATTAAAAAATCACCAAAATATAACATCAGTATACTTCCTTACTATGTCACTCATATATATGATTGCAGGATTCAGATCAACCTGACAAATAACTAAGAGATGTTCTGGTCCAACTCCTTCACTTTTGAGATGGGAAGACTGGGGCAGAAAGGCAGAGCATGTTGAACAGTGTCACAAAAAATATATGAGAATTGGTATGTTTCAAACAAAGTCTCATACAACTTAGTAGTGATCTGATTGTAAAAGGCTTCCAGAGAAATTATTCAGTGTTAAAGAAGAAAATTACATTGCATATGTATATGTATATATGTATACACACACACATACATACACACCTGTGTGTGTGCATTTGTTTTTCTTTTGCAGTGTGCTTATAAGGAAGCAGTATCTCATTCAAGGTCCAAGGCAAGGGTCACTGCCACATACTAATATCCCCTTTTGTTGACTAATTCTTAATGTGGGAATCTTGAAATTTTTAAAAAATGGTAGCAATTTCAATACAGTTGATGCTCTCTATAATCCTATTTTTTATGAATTTAAAAACATTATCCCTTGTAGGAGTTCATAGTTTTAAACATTACTAAAGGAGTTCATTCATAAACACACACAAAAAAATTAAAGAACTCTTCCCTTGAGCCTTCTCCACTCCCTGACACACAGAAATTATTTTGCATTTACTTGTCTGGTTAAAAGCTATCTCCTTAAAATAGAATATCAATTCCTAGAGGGCAGGTCCTTGTTTGTTTTTTGTCCTTGTATTCCTATTGTCTTGCAGTGTACAAAGAATATATAAAGTATCAAAGTGTTTTGAATGGACACTAAATTAGTTTGCCATTTCAATTCCTATGACAAAAATTTTTGTGTTTTAATATATGCTCAGTGCTGGGATAGACAAAGAAGGAGTAAGATCTTTTTCTATAACTAGACTTTGAGATGCACATTCTCTAGTTAGGGAGACAAGACTTTAGAAGTGTGAAACAGTCATAGACAGCAATATATCAATCAAAAGTTAACCTGAATATAATCAGCTATTCCCAGAATTTAATGTGAAAATGAATACCATGAAGGTAATTAAGAGAGATACAACATAAAACTAGACATCATGGAAGGCAAGTCTCTTCTTTTGATGGGTTTTCTCTCCCTCCCTTACACCCCCAACTCAAAATACTAGATTAGCAATGAGCTATTATAATAATTTTATTTGTAACTTGATTTTTATTGCTTAGGAAAGGACCAAGTGCAATTTAGATTTTAAAACAGATACATATGAATAATAAGTAATCCAAAGTTCAGGAATTCAGAGGTAAATAAGCATCTCAACAAATTATATACCCTCTCTGGCATTCTATGTAGAATCAGTAAGTAGCAAGCTATTTCTCTATATTCTGGTACAATTTATTTTTACTGAATAAATAAATTATAGGATTGGGTACATAATAGTTAATGCTTGGCTTATACATTTTTTTCCTAGAACATACACATGAATTTCAGTCAGATACTATTAAGTTGTTAGTTAATTTTATATTTTTTTTATTTTTTTTGTTTTTTTAATTTATTTATTTAACTTTTAACATTCATTTTAACAAAATTTTGGGTTGCAAATTTTCTCCCCTTTTGTCCCCTCCCCTACCCCCAAACACCAAGCATTCTAATTGCCCCTATGACCAATCTGCTCTCTCTTCTATCATCCCTCTCTGCCCTTGTCTCCAACTGCTCTTTTGTCCTGTAGGGCCAGATAACTTTCTATACCCCTTTACCTGTATTTCTTATTTCCTAGTGGCAAGAACATTACTCGACAGTTATTCCTAAAACTTTGAGTTCCAACTGCTTTACCTACCTCCCTCCCCACCCCTTCCCTTTGGAAGGCAAGCAACTCCATATAGGCCAAATCTGTGTAGTTTTGCAAATGACTTCCATAATAGTTGTGTTGTATAAGACTAACTATATTTCCCTCCATCCTATCCTGTCCCTCATTTCTTCTATTCTCTTTTGATCCTGTCCCTCCCCATGAGTGTTGACGGCATATTGCTCCCTCCTCCCCATGCTCTCCCTTCCATCATCCCCCCCACCCTGCTTATCCCCTTATCCCCCACTTTCTTGTATTGTAAGATAGGTTTTCATACCAAAATGAGTGTGCATTTTATTCCTTCCTTTAGTGGAATGTGATGAGAGTAAACTTCATGTTTTTCTCTCACCTCCCCTCTTTATCCCTCCACTAAAAAGTCTTTTGCTTGCCTCTTTTATGAGAGATAATTTGCCCCATTCCATTTCTCCCTTTCTCCTCCCAATATATTTCTCTCTCACTGCTTGATTTCATTTTTTTAAGATATGATCCCATCCTCTTCAATTCACTCTCTGCATTCTGTCTCTATGTGTGTGTGCATGTGTGCATGTGTGTGTGTGTAATCCCAGCCAGTACCCAGATACTGAAAAGCTTCAAGAGTTACAAATATTGGCTTTCCATGTAGGAATGTAAACAGTTCAACTTTAGTAAGTCCCTTATGACTTCTCTTTGCTGTTCACCTTTTCATGGTTCTCTTCATTCTTGTATTTGAAAGTCAAATTTTCTTTTCAGCTCTGGTCTTTTCATCAAGAATACTTGAAAGTCCTCTATTTCATTGAAACACCAATTTTTCCCCTGAAGTATTATACTCAGTTTTGCTGGGTAGGTGATTCTTGGTTTTAGTCCTAGTTCCTTTGACTTCTGGAATATCCTATTCCATGCCCTTCGATCCCTTAATGCAGAAGCTGCTAGATCCTGTGTTATCCTGATTGTATTTCCATAATACTTGAATTGTTTCTTTCTAGCTGCTTGCAATATTTTCTCCTTGACCTGGGAACTCTGGAATTTGGCCACAATGTTCCTAGGAGTTTCTCTTTTTGGATCTCTTCCCTGTGGTGTTCTGTGGATTCCTTGAATATTTATTTTGCCCTCTGGTTCTAGAATCTCAGGGCAGTTTTCCTTGATAATTTCATGAAAGATGAGGTCTAGGCCCTTTTTTTTGATCATGGCTTTAAGGTAGTCCCATAATTTTTAAATTGTCTCTCCTGATTCTATTTTCCAGGTCAGTTGTTTTTCCAATGAGATATTTCACATTATCTTCCATTTTTTCATTCTTTTGGTTTTGTTTTGTGATTTCTTGGTTTCTCATAAAGTCATTAGCCTCCATCTGTTCCATTCTAATTTTGAAAGAACTATTTTCTTCAGTGAGCTTTTGAATCTCCTTTTCCATTTGGCTAATTCTGCTTTTGAAAGCATTCTTCTCCTCATTGGCTTCTTGAACCTCCTTTGCCAATTGAGTTAGCCTGTTTTTCAGGGTGTTATTTTCTTCAGCATTTTTTTGGGTCTCCTTTAGCAGGGTGCTGATCTGCTATTCATACTTTGCTTGCATGTCTTTGATTGATCTTTCCAGTTTTTCCTCCAGTCCTCTAACATAATTTTCAAAATTTTCTGAGCCCTTTTTGAGCTTTTCCCAGGTTTGATCCCATTGAGTAGGCTGGGATACAGAAGCCCTAACTTCCATGTCTTTCCCTGATGGTGAACACCACTCTTCCTCATCAGAAAGGAGGGGAGGAGAAACCTGTTCACCAAGAGAGTAACCCTCTATAGTCTTGGTTTTTTTTTTCCCTTTTCTGGGCATTTTCCCAGCCAGTGACTTGACCTCTGAATATTCTCCTCACACCCACCTTGCCTCCTGATCCTCCCAGCCAGCACTTGGTGTCTGAGCCTCAAATGCTGCTTCCCAACCTCAGGGCTTTGGGCAGGGGCAGGGCTGCTATTCAGTGTGAAATAAAGTTCAGGTGCTCAGGTGGGGGCAGGGCCATTACATGGGGCTCAGTTCCCTCAGGGGGTTTATGCAGAGACCTTCAACAATGGATCCAGGCTCCTGCCTGTTTGGGGAGCCTCAGTCTGCTCCTGCCTCCGCTGTTGCCTCCCGAGGGGCCTGAGTTATGGGGGCACCCCACTCCCCTCTCCACCCACCAAAGAGACCTTCTCACTGACCCCTGTCACCTGTGAGTGGAGGGACCAGCGTGGCCACTGGAGATCCCATCCCTGAAGCCTGCTTGGATCAGCTCGTCTCGGTGCCGGGGCCACGGCAGGGCTGGGCTGGGCTCCGCGTCTGCTGTGTGACGGACCTTTTGCGAGAGGTTTGCAGGTTCCTCTGGAACAGAAATCTCCTTCCCTCCACTGTTTTGTGGCCTCTGCTGCTCCAGAATTCGCCATGAGTTACTTTTTATAGATGTTCTATGGGTTGTGGGTTCGGAGCTATGTGTATGTGCGTCTTTCTACTCCGCCATCTTGGCTCTGCCCCCCCCCCCCCCCCCCCGCCGTTAGTTAACTTTTTAAACAAAATCATTGAACATTACAGAGAGATACAGTGTTAGTCCTGTCCTAAAGGTCATTGCCATTCTCAGGGACATTTATGGACCATTTACCAGTCCTAAATTGTTATTTTATAATGATATAATATGAAGTAAGCAATTTTTTAAAGATTTGTTTCAAGAAGGAGAAGGTGCTTTCTTCAAGCTGAGAGTCATCTGGTTTTCTAAACTGATATCAAATCGGTTTCTCCTCATGTTAATTGGGAAAAATGTAAATGTCATTTCCCATTTTGAATCTAATTCTCATTATGAATTTTACTTAATAGATAAGAGTTCAAAAAAAACTTCATTTATTTTTTAAACTGATCTCAATCCTATGAGGCTATGTTGCTCATTATTTTAAAATGGGAAAATTTCCTTTTTTGGTTACTGCATTTACCATTTCAAAAGGAAATGAAAATATATTTTCAGCAAAATGTAGGTAATTTTAAAGTCTATTACAATGCAAAGACAAGCACAGCTTTATCTACATTTTTGACAGCCACCCTCAGGTACCTGTGGTAATTTATGAACTGCAGTCATTCTAAAAGGATCTATGACAACCCTAGAATTCCATTACTCTAATTGAATTGACTAAGAGCATTTCATATGTAATTCTATAAGCTAAGAGTGAATACCACAACTTACACTTCTGTTATTGAGCATTTACACATTTTGAGATGAGGGGGCTAGAAGATGAGAATTCTGAAAGTAATTGCTTCCCATGCATTTACATCCTACCCCAAACTGTTAGCCCCTCCAGGGTAGCTTTCGATATGTAAAATTACTTGAGATGTTTTTTCTCTCTCAGGGGTAAAATACAATAAGAGACCACATGGAACATCAATTTTCCTTGGTTCTCTAATGTTTACAACTTCTTTGGTGTATTTATCAAGAAATACACAACTCCCTATAGTTAGGACCATGCTGGCAAACAGTGGGACCTCTAAATGTTGATGGAGCTATTGATCACACAAACATTAAAATTATGTCTCCTGGAGTAAATGCCAATAAAAGAGTGGTGCATTAATCAGGAAATCAATACCCTTGTCAATAGAAAAGCTAGGTCTGACAATGCAATGTTATAGGCAGACCCAGTGGCCATGGGACTAGTAAATGAGTAACCCACGTAGTGACCTATTTATTTGACTTCAGGCTGTGCTGGAAGTTATGTAAGAAAAAAAAATAATGATGAGGAGAGAAACAAGAACCTGAGGAATTAGCCATTTTATTTTTTCTGCAAGAATAAAGACAAGATTACTACTTCAGTGACCTTTAGTTGTGAAATTTCCCAAACTCCTACCTCATGCTACACAATAAAAACTGTTTAATTACACAAAACTGCCAGGTTGTTGGTAAAAACAATAAATAAAATAATCTGTATATAATTAAAATGTCGTTAATTATGGTAGTTGTATTTTTTTATTAATCTAAAGTTTGTAGGCACACACATGTATGAGTGGAAGAGGTGAATTCATAGTAGGTTGATTTAATTTAAGGAGTCAGGATACTTAAATATGAATAATTTTTATATAGCCAATTCAAAAAAAAAATAAAAGTAGTTACTAAACTTTGGTGCACTTACCAAAATTTCTTACAAGAACATCTCTGATTGAAATATCCTTCTGATTGAAAAAAACTGTTATTGAAGTAGTTTTCCTATTGTCCTACCCCCATTGTGCTGGCCTCCTCTATCACATTATCATGCCCATAGTGGGTACTTAAAAAATGATGAATTGACTTTCTTCTCATGAGATTCACTGAGGCTATCATAAATATTTTAGATGAAAAAACAATAGCTTGGACATTTCATTTCACATTTCATACATAGTGATTTGGAAATATTTTTTTTACCCCAACAAAAAAACTGTATCAACATCATGGCAATGAATGTCTTAGGATCACACTTGGTACTGAGCCTAGTGAGGCTCATTTTGGCGATGTCTACCCATTATCAATGTCCAACAGCATGAATTCAATGGCTTTGCCACTAAATTGTTGGGCATACTAAAGTCTGTTCCTCTATTCAGTATAAATGAATAAAGGAAATGAAATGTAAACTACCAAATCAGAGGAGCAAGAAACCATTAATACTTTAATTTACATAGAAACTTTATTTGATGATATTCAAAAGGTGGTTGAATCCTGCCATTTGCAAAAACCCTAAAGTTTAATTTGTAAAATGAATTCAATGGATTATGACTGTGGTTCATCCATGAAAGTTATGTTTAAATAGCATGAATATTTTTCTTTTTATATTAACTTACCACATCTGGTGGCAAAATCATTATGGAATCATCCTTTAATATGGTGATTATATCACTTGTTTAAATATGTCATTGAATAGCTGGGCAGGACCTCATGATGACTCTGAGGCAATGGAATTTATAACTCTACTGTTAACTTACATGCAGAAATTCCCATTCATGTTTTATAAGATTATTTCCTTGCTTTGATTTAAGGTTTAGAAGAAAGCAACTATAACTGCTTTGTTCTCATGTTATAGGCTGGTCTGATCTCAGGTCAGCCTTGCTCAGTGTATGAAAGGAATCTATCAGTGATGATCAAACACTATGGAAATATCAGTATAATGTAAGGTACACTTGAGAAAAGCATAGTAAGCAGAACAAATAACCTAACCAGGTAGATATCAAAAAAGAGAGAACAGAATTAGTCCCCAGTTAGTCAGGGGAGGTGTTATTCCTCTTTATCAGGATGTAAGTGGTTTTGTTTACAAGGAAAGGCATTTGTGCAATTTGGATAGGATCTGAAAATTGTTTTCCTCTGCATTTGAAATTTGTACTTTTTCTGGATACAAAAAGATGCTTTGAAACTTCACTGTATCAGATAACTTAACATCACAAAATACATACTATGTTCAATGGGAATAGATTTTCTGGCACTGAAAATAAGTTAATTTTGACAAGTACTAATTTTTAAGTGTTATTCCTTTTGTCTCCCTATGCACTGGTATGCAGCTACATGCCCCTAGTCCAGGTTCAGATTGCACCAATTGATCATTTTGTAGATTGTCATGGCATATGATGAATTATATTGCGAAGTACTGTGAATGGGTATGTCAGGATAATCAGGGTTCCCTGTCAATTTTTTGCTTCCAGCATATTGGTTTGTTTTAGAATGATGTGCATTGGCCCAATATTTTATACTCTCATGGCTGATTATTTACCATCTACAATGGTAAATCTGGTTAGCCATTAAGGACACTTGATTCTGTCCATCTCACTACATAGAGATCTATCTCACTAGAGAATTAAAGAAGGAATACATCTTATTTGTTTGCTCTCTCTTTTAGAACATAGTTACATATCATCTATCAGTAGACTGTGCTTCCCCTGAGGCACAATTCATAAATGAAACCTCCTACCTAGAAGAACAGAGATCAAAGAAAGTCATTACATAATTTAAAGCAAATGCAGTCACTTATTACTTCTTGCCTTTTGAATGATAATTGATATAGTAAATGAGTATATGGCTGGGAAATATGTGGAGTAAAATTCCTTTCTCTGTAAGAGAGAATTGAACACTTCCACAGAAGTGGGGCTAAACTACCATCTCAAAGTAAAAAAGACAGAAATACTAGGTATCTTGGTCTAAAATTTCAGTAGTGGTAGGATAGTTGTTGCTGCTATTTATTATTGTGGTTATTGATGATAATGATGATGACAATAATAACGAAGGAGGGTTTTTTGTTATGTTTTTAGTATTAATTTTAATTCTTTTGCTGATATCTTCTGTTTTTAAATCACGTAAGTTCTCTGTTACCTCAGTCAAGAGAGCTATACTTTCCAAGTGATTTTTGAAGTAAAAAAAAAAAAGTAAAAAATTGGAAAAAAATGATATGAATAAGCACCCCCAAAAATCCTTCATTACATACAATATTAAACAGGTGTGAGTTTTGCAGATCTTCAAAGGAAACAAGAGGAGATGTCTCATACATTTTTGTATATGTAAGTGTATGGATGTGTGTATATACATATACATGTATACGTGGATGTGTGTACATATATGCATGCTTATTGTTTTTAATTTGGTGACATTCATTTTGACTGTTTTGTGGCTATTGTTTTTACATTGTAATTTTATTTTTTTCTTCTTTTTTCACATGATCCAAAATTTTAAATTTATCTCAATATTTTTTTCCTTCCTCCCTGAGGCCAAACTTATATAATAAGTTTCTAAGTTTACGTGTATGTCCATATCCATATCATCTATCTGTATCTATCTCTATGTAAAGAATAAAAAGAGAAAAAAGTCAGTAAAACAATTTACACGTTGAAAGTTGGCTAACAATAAACGCAATGTTGCATTTCTGTTGTCTTACTTCTGCAAAAATGTATGTGTGTGGGTGGATGGGAGGTTTTCTTCTCATACTTCTTATACTGGGCCATATTCATTATAAAACTTAATCATACCTTTTTTGTAGATTCTTTAGTGGTTGCTCTTTTCATTTATATCTTTTATAGGCTATATTCCCACATAATTTTGTGTGTATGTGTGTATGTATGTGTGTATATACATGCATGCATGCATACATACATGCATACATGCCTACACACACCTTTTCTTGGCTTTGTTTATTCACTTTACAACAGTCTGTATAAGGTTACTTTCTTTCTTTCCTTGTATTCATCATATTTACTATTTCTGCAATGCAATAATATTCCATGACATCCATTTATCACTGTCATTTACCCTTTCTCCAACTGATGGTTATCTACTTTCCTCCTAGTACTTTGTCAGAAAAAAGGGATTCCTCAAATTATTTCCGTCATGGATTCTTGAGTTTTATTGATTACCTCCTTGGAATATATACCTACTAGTGAAATTTTGTGGAATTTGTATTTCAAAGGTTATGGACATTTTTAGGTTTAGTTGTTTTTTAAATATGAATTCTTAACTAAATTAGAAAAAAAAAGTCTGTTAGGTTAGTAAATGTATTGGACCTATAGATCCTTCCAAAAACTGCAAATAAAGTAAGTTACAGAATTTTGCCCATACTTAAAACTCACCACTGATAATCAGATTGTCCTGCAGGGATTTGCACTGATCCTTAAGTTGGCTAATTGTACTTCATTTTGTATACATTTCTATAGCCACAATTCAATGGATTACATAAATTCCAAATGTTTTATTGATATAGTGGTATCTCTCGATAGTACCACCATGGTCTCACAGTTCTTGAGGGCTTAGAGAGAATCTTATTTTGGTACAGTCTCTTGACTATATTATCTACAAGGTTTACCTGGGATATTGAGTGTTGTAATGTCTACCTAGGCCAACCTCTTATTAACTGACTATACTCTCACACTATCACCTTTAATAATAAGAAGTTAATTAAAAGTAAAACCAGAGAATGTCTTTGCATTCTTTAAAGTCCTTCATTAGCCAAAACTAAATGTGATAAATATGCACCAATTAGAAATTCACACCTACACTTGGTTGCATAAAGGTGAAATGTAAACATATCCATTCGATAATTTGTATGGAAATTCTTGCACGCAACTATTCCATAACATAGCCTGGAGAGCAATTTCCTTTTTGGTGGCCTTAAATCTTAGAAGATCTAGTGGAGGTGGTAGCTATGCCCAGGGCTATTTTTCATAAATATAGATGAAAGCTTTTTGCAAATGAAATGAATTCCCTCAAGAATCTTAAATACATATTTTTATGTATACCTATAAACAAGAAAAAACATTAAAAAAAAATCCTACGTCTAAATGTTTACCATTTTAAACATGAATATTCTAAACCATTTCATTGAATTCTGAAAGTTTAAAAATAAATGTATATTTAAATATATAAATATGTACATAAATAAAATTCTCCAAAGCAATAAAAAGAGTAGAAATTATACATTAAAGAAGAGTTTTGAAACTGTTCTCAACATAGTCAACAAAGTAAATAATATTAAAAGGATGTTTTTCAGAGTTAATTATAATATTCAGGATCTCTTTCACGAGGTGATCTGTGGATTATTTCAATATATATTTTGCCCTCTGCATCTAGAATATCAGGGAAGTTTCCTTGATACTTTCATGAAAGATGATGTCTAAGATCTTTTTGTGATCATGACTTTCAAATAGTACCATAATTTTTAAATTGTCTCTTCTGTATTTCTTTTCCAGGTCAGTTGTTTTTCCAATGAGATATTTCACATTATCTTCTATTTTTTCATTCTTTTGGTTTTGTTTTGTAATTTCTTGGTTTCTCATAAGGTCATTAGTTTCCATCTCTTTTCTTCCAATTTTTAAAGAGCTATTTTCTTCAGTGAGCTTTTGAACCTCCTTTTCCACTTGGCTAATTCTGTTTTTTAAAATATTCATATCCTCATTGGCTTTTTGGATCTCTTTCACCAATTGAGTTAGCCTATTTTTAAAGGTGGTATTTTCTTCAGCATTTTTTGGGGGTCTCCTTTAGCAAGCTGTTGAGTTCCTTTTTATGATTTTCTTGCATCTCTCTCATTTCTCTTCCCAATTTTTCCTCCACCTCTCTTACTTGATTTTCAAAATCATTTTTGAGCTCTTCCATGGCCTGAGATCACTGCAAATTTATTTTGGAGATTTTGGACCCAGAAGCTTTCATGTTATGCTTTGTTCTTCCTCATGTGAAAGGATGGAAGAAAATACCTGTTCACCAAGAAAGTAACCTTCTATAGTCTTATTTTTTCTCCTCTTTTTGGGCATTTTTCCTGCCAGTTACTTGACTTTTGAGACTTTTGTCAAGAGGAGGGTATATTACAGTGATCTGTAAGTTCTCAGTTCCTCCATGATGGTACAATCAAGGGTGAGGTGTTTATTCCTCTCCTGACGTGCACACTGGTCTGGGAGCAACCAAAACCTTTTCTACCCATAATCTGCAACTGAATTTCCTCTCCAGATCCTCTACCAGCTCCACTACCAGTGCTCCTCCTCATCACTGGCTGGAGTTCTGGGCTGAGAATGAGTTCAGTGACTCAACTCCCTCAGGGGTTTTAGCTGGATGTCTCCCATGGCTGCCACTCAGGGCTGAGATTCAATCATACCTTCACTTCCCCTAGGGACTTGAGGTGGAGGGCTCCCAAAATGGCAGTTGCCTTTGCAGTGCCTGCTGCTGGAGGTCCAGACTGCACTCCCCTCTCTTGGGTGAAAGAGTTCTCCCACTGACCTTTGAAGCTGTCTGTGGCATTTGTGGGTTGAGGTATCTGGCAACTGCTCCTGGTGGCACCCTGAATCCTGTTCTGGGTTCTGTCCTTGATGCTTTACACTGGTCTCCTCATGTCACACTGCTCTGGTCTCTGTTCCTCTTGCTGGTCTGGTCTGCCACAAATGTTTTTTAAAGCATGTTGCAAACTGTCAAGAGGAGAACAGGTGTGAACATTTATATTGTATTTAATGCTAACCTTGTTCAGCTTTCTAAACTTGTTGGAAAGGTCTTCCAGCTTTTTAGATTGAATCACTGTGGAAAATGTACAATAGGATAGACTTATGGAGGATGAAATTCTATGGATGTTATGGTACTTGCACGAGATTCAATAGAATGAATCTCCCACATTGATGAATCACAGTCTTGAGAAAAATACTTTTGTGATAATATAAATAAATACTCATGATAATAGTGGAGAGTATAAAAGCTGGCTTGAAGCTTAATAATAGAAAACTAAGATTTTGGCCAATGATCCCATCATTTCCTGCAATGCAGTTGGAGAGGAAATGGAATCAGTGTCAGATTTTATATCCTTGAGCTGAGATATCATTGCAAACAGCAGCTGCAGCCTTAAAATCAAAAGATGCTTACTTCTTCAATGGAATGCTATGACAAATCTGAACAGAATACACAAAACCAGAGATATTTCCTTGCAAAAAAAGGTCTGTTTGGTCAAATCTATGTGTTTTTTTGTTTGTTTAGTTGTTTTTTTGTTTTGTTTTGTTACATTTTTTTTTCAGTAGCAATGTATGGTTGTGAGAGTTGAACTGCAAGGAAAGTTGAACACCATAGAATCTACAGTTCAAATTGTGGTCCTGAGGAAGACTTTGGATTGATTCTTGAGCAGCAAGCAGATCAAATCTATCCATACTTAAGTTAATTCAAGCTATTCACTAGAATGACAAATATTCCAGCTGCTGCTGAAGCTTAAATACTTTGACCACAGAATTAGAAGACAGGATTCATTGGAAAAGGCCCTGATGTTGGGAAGGATTGATGACAAAAGGAAAAGTGGATGGCAGTGGTTGATATGGATAGATAGTATCATTTAAAAACTGAACATGAACTTGTACAGACTGGGAAACAGTGGAGGATAAAAGGACCTGGCATACTATGGTCTATGACATCACAAAAAAGTTGGACACAACAAAATTTCTGAATAATAAAATAAATACTTCAAAATTTCTAAGACCTTAGCTAACTTAATGATGAAATATTACGTAGGAAATGTAATTTATTAAATTTGCTCCTCTTAATGATTTTCCTTGACTCTAATATAATTGAAAGAATTACAGAAGTTTCTGGGTTTTTTTTTTCAAGTAAAATGTAAGAAAGATATTTAGATAAAATTTCTGGAAATGGTTGATTTTTTTTAAAATATAAAATGCCCATGATAATTTAATAAAAAAAGAAAGAAATATAAAAAGTCATAAATGAGCTTTCAATGGTTGGGGTAACCTGGAACTAAATAAATTATATGGATATTCTATTGAACATTTAAAGAGCAACTAGTTACCTTAAGAAAATAAGGGTTCCTACTACCTTTTTCCTGACAAAAATACAGTGTTGAAACCCAAATCAAGAAGAGTGAAAAGAAGAGAAAGAACACTATATATAGAATAACATTTATAATGACTATCAATGGAAAAGAAAATAGAATATTATTGAAGCAAAAGTACACAAAGATTTTAACTATAAAAAGTTTGAATTTATATCAGGAATGTAGTATTTGTTCAATTTTAGAAAAACTAATAATATAATAAACCATAATAATAAACAGCAATAGCAATCATAAATATAGAAAAAAGTTTTTTAAAAAAATAATTAAAAGAGTGAAGTTTCTCCTTATATTTTAAGTAATGTCTTTCAAAAACCAAGAACAAACATTACATGTGATGCCATAAATTGAAGCCTTTTCTAATAAGATCAGGGATAAAGAAAGGATATCCATTAATACCAACACTATTTGATTTAGCTCTAGAAATGTCTTTTTTTATATTTTGTAATGTTTAAAAATCACTGCCATACAATTGCGATTTTATCCCTCCCCACCTACTCCCCACCACCCCCCTCCCTCCCCACGACTGCATACAATTCTGTATAGATTCTACATATACTTTCCTATTGAGTATATTTTCACTATAGTCATGCTATGTAGTCAGACTAAGATAAATGAAAGAAAACGTATAACAAATCAGAACATGATACACAAACACATACACATACATAAACATGATCTGCTACAATATGTGAGTGACTTCCATATTTCTCTCTCTGCGTGTGGCAGGCATTTTGCCTTGAGATCCTCCATTGGGATTTTTTTTTTTTTTTTGGTAAGAAGTTCTTGTGTTATTACAAAAATCTAAGTCTCCCAGAAAAAACTCTCACACACTGTGGTTGTTGCTGTGCATAAAGTTCTCCTGGTTCTGCTCCTTTCACTCAGCATCAGGTCATATAAGACCTTCCAGGCCTCTCTGAAGTCTTTTTGTTCATCATTTCTTATGGCACAATAGTACTCCATTACATTCATATACCATAATTTATTCAGCCATTCCCCAATTGATGGACATCCCCTTGACTTCCAGTTTTTGGCAACTACATAGAGTGCTGCTATAAATATTTTTGTACATGTGGGACCCTTTCCCATTTTTATGATCTCTTGGGGATGTAGTCCTAGTAGCGATATTGCTGGGTCAAAGGGTATGCACATTTTTGTAGCCCTTTGGGCATAGTTCCAAATTGCTCTCCAGAATGGTTGGATGCGCTCACAGCTCCACCAACAATGAATTAGTGTTCCAACTCTCCCACATCCTCTCCAGCATTTATCATTTTCTTGTTCTGTCATGTTTGCCAATCTTATAGGTGTGATGTGGTACCTCAGAGTTGTTTTGATTTGCATCTCTCTAACCAATAGTGATTTAGAGCATTTTTTCATATGATTATAGATAGCTTTAATTTCTTCCTCTGAAAATTGCCTGTTCATATCCTTTGACCATTTATCAATTGGGGAATGACTTGTATGATTATACATTTGGATCAGTTCTCTATATATTCTAGAAATGAGGCCTTTATCCCCGAGCTTAGCTGTAAAAATTCTTTCCCAATTTACTACATCCCTCCGGATTTTGGTTGCATTGGGTTTGGTTGTGCAAAAACTTCTCAGTTTAATGTAATCAAAGTTATCCATTTTGCATTTCATAATGCATTCTATCTCTCCTTTAGTAAAGAATTCTTCCCTTCTCCATAGATCTGATAAATACACTATTCCTTGCTTCTCCAGTTTATTCATGGTATCAATCTTTATACCTAAATCATGTACCCATTTGGACTTTATTCTTGTGTATGGTGTCAGGTATGGGTCTATGCCTAGTTTCTGCCACACTGTTATCCAGTTTTCCCAACAATTTTTGTCAAACAATGAGTTCTTATCCCAGAAGCTGGGGTCCTTGGGTTTATCAAACAGAAGGTTGCTATATTCCTTGCCTACTGCATCTTGAGTACCAAGTCTATTCCACTTGTCTACCTCTCTGTTTCTTAGCCAATACCAAGTGGTTTTGATAATTGCTGCTTTATAGTACAGTTTGAGGTCTGGTAGCGCTAGGCCACCTTCCCAAGCATTTCTTTTCATTAGTCCCTTTGATATTCTGGACCTTTTGTTTTTCCAAATGAATTTTGATATTATTTTGTCCAGCTCTAGAAAGTAATTGTCTGATAGTTTAATTGGTATGGCACTAAATAAGTATATTAATTTGGGTAGAATTGTCATTTTTATTATATTACCACGGCCTACCCATGAGCAACTAATGTTTTTCCACTTACTTAAATCTGACTTTATTTGTGCAAAAAGTGTCTTGTAATTGTGTTCATATAATCCCTGGGTTTGTTTTGGCAGGTAGACTCCTAAGTATTTTATACTGTCTACCCTAACTTTAAATGGGATTTCTCTTTCTATCTCTTGCTGTTGGACTTTGTTGCTAATATATAGGAATGCAGAAGATTTGTGTGGGTTTATTTTGTACCCTGCAACTTTGCCAAAGTTGTTTATTAATTCTAGTAATTTTTTACTTGAATCTCTGGGATTCTCTAGGTAAATCATCATATCATCTGCAAAGAGTGATAACTTAGTTTCTTCTTTGGCTATTTTAATTCCTTGGATAATTTCTTGTCTAATTGCTACAGCTAACATTACTAGTACCATATTAAATAATCGTGGTGATAATGGACAACCTTGTTTCACCCCTGATCTTATTGGGAATGCATCTAGCTTATCCCCATTGCATATAATGCTTGCTGAAGGTTTTAGATAGATACTGCTTATTATTTTATGGAAAGTTCCCTTTATTCCTACATTCTCCAATGTTTTTAGTAGGAATGGATGTTGTATTTTGTCAAAAGCTTTTTCTGCATCTATTGAGAAAATCATGTGGTTTTTGTTAGCTTTGTTGTTGATGTGATCGATAATGCTAATAGTTTTCCTAATACTGAACCAGCCCTGTAGTCCTGGTATGAATCCTACCTGATCATAATGTATTAATCTCGTGATAAGATGCTGTATTCGTTTTGCTAGAATCTTATTTAAAATTTTTGCATCTATATTCATTAGGAAAATTGGTCTATAATTTTCTTTCTCTGTTTTGTCTCTTCCTGGTTTGGGTATCAAAACCATATTTGTATCATAGAAAGAATTTGGGAGGACTCCTTCTTCCCCAATTTTCAAGAATAGTGTATGTAGTATTGGAATTAACTGTTCTTTAAATGTTTGATAGAATTCACTTGTGAATCCATCTGGCCCTGGAGATTTTTTCCTAGGGAGTTCACTGATGGCTTGTTCAATTTCTTTTTCTGAGATGGGGTTGTTTAAGTATTCAACTTCGTCTTCTGTTAATCTGGGCAATTTGTATTTTTTAAAATATTCATCCATCTCATTTAGATTATCGAATTTGTGGGCATAAAGTTGGGCAAAGTAGTTTCTAATTATTGTTTTAATTTCCTCCTCATTGGAGGTGAGTTCACCCCTTTCATTTTTAATATTAGTAATTTGGTTTTCTTCTTTCTTTTTTTTAATCAGATTGAACAAAGGTTTATCAATTTTATTAGTTTTTTCATAAAACCAACTATTGGTTTTATTTATTAATTCAATAGTTTTCTTAATTTCAATTTCATTAATCTCTCCTTTAGTTTTCAGTATTTCTAATTTGGTATTTACTTGGGGATTTTCAATTTGTTCTTTTTCTAGCTTTTGCAACTGCAAGCCTAAGTCATTGATCTCCTCTTTCTCTATTTTATTTATGTACGCATTCAGAGATATAAAACTTCCCCTAATAACTGCTTTTGCAGTATCCCATAAGTTTTGGTATGTTGTCTCACTATTGTCATTCTCTCAAATGAAATTGTTGATTGTTTCTATGATTTCTTCTTTAACCCAACCCTTCTTTAGAATTAGATTATTTAGTTTCCAATTGATTTTTGGTTTCTCTTTCCATGGCCTTTTATTACATGTAATTTTTAATGCATTATGATCTGAAAAGGATGCATTGATTATCTCTACCTTTCTGCACTGGATTGTGAGATTTTTATGTCCTAGTACATGGTCAATTTTTGTAAATGTTCCATGTACCGCTGAGAAAAAAATATATTCCTTTCTCTTCCCATTTAATTTTCTCCAAAGATCTATCATATCTACCTTATCCAGAGTTTTATTTACCTCCTTAACCTCTTTCTTGTTTATTTTGAGGTTGGATTTATCGAGTTCAGAGAGGGGGAGGTTGAGGTCCCCCACTAGTATAGTTTTGCTATCAATTTCTTCCTTCAACTCCCCCAACCTCTCCTCTAAGAATCTGGATGCTGTACCACTTGGAGCATACATGTTTAGTAATGATATTGCTTCATTGTCTATGGTGCCTTTTAGCAGGATATAGTTTCCATCCTTATCCCTTTTGATTAGATCTATTTCTGCTTTTGCTTTGTCTGAGATTAGGATTGCTACTCCTTCCTTTCTTACATGAGCTGAAGCACAATATATTCTGCTCCATCTAGCTCTAGAAATGTTAAGGAAGATAAGGATGAGAAATGGAAGGAGCATAAGAAAAGAAGGAAAAAAACCTTTCATTTTGTAGATAATATGGTAGTTTAATTTCACTTAGACTATCCTAGGGAATCAACTAAAAATAATCTGAGTACTTTATAACTTCAGTAAAAGTTTAGAATGTCAGTGAAACCACATAAATCATCTCTTTTGAATATTACCAACCAAACCTAGAAGGAATAGATAGAAAGGAAAAGTCTACTTAACATGATTATAGATATCAATTTTGGCAGTGTGGCCTGCCTGGAACTCTATAAATAAAAGTACAGAAGACTCTATATACAAATAAAGACAGATACAAATAACTGAAAAAATATTCATTATTCATAGTTAGATCAAGTAAATATAATTAAAATGATAATTTAAATTAAATTACTTCAGGAATTCTGTATCATAACAATAAAATCAACAAAAGATTACTTTATAGAACCAGAAAATAAATCTAACAAAGTTCATCTGGAAGAGCAAAAGTTTGAAAATGTCAAGGAGAAATACTGAAAAAAAGTGGAAAGGATCAGGCGCTGTCTGGAAAAAAATGAAAAAAATGAAATTATTCTCCAAATGATAGTAAACTGAGAACACTCATTGATCTAACAATATTACTATTAAGTCTAAACCACAAAGAGATCAAAGAATCAAGAAAAAGCACCATAACTGCCAAAAACAGGTTATTGTTGTTATTCATTCATGTCCAACTTTTCGTGACACATTTGGGAGTTACTTTGCAAAGACACTAGATTGGTTTGTCCTTTCCTTCTCTAGTTTACTTTTTTTCTTTTTCTTTTTTTTTTTTTTTTTTTTTACTGGGTGAGGAACATGAGAATTGTTTGAACTGTTTCAGAGTCAAGTCAGTAGAATCAGGGGAAAATCATATTCTAATAACAACAACCTTGTGAATAAAAACTACTTCAAAAGAATTAAGAATTATGATTACCATAATGATTATCAAAGATTTTAAAGGTCTTATGATGAAATATCTTTAAAGGTTTTATAATGAAATCCCTCTGTGGACAGGAAACAATGAACTCAGGGTATAAACTGGGATTCCTTTTTTCCTCTTCTTTTGGCCAGATGTGACAGAAACACAAAGCTATGCCTCTGATTGGATAAAAAAGAAAACAAATTCTCTTCAACCTAAGGTAAGGTTAATTGCCCTAGTTGGAAGAACTTTGCAGTATTTTAGCTAATAAGAGTATATAACAACATTCCAGCTGAAGAGCTTGTAATATCCTTTGTCCTAGGCAGTAGCTGAAAGTAGAAACAGATTAAAGATGCCCATGGAATAATAAACCCAAGAGAACAAAAGAATTACCCATCCAGAAGATATACTACACCCTGAAAAGAGTTCTGCCTAGTATTAGCTTTCTAGTTTTTTTCCACAGACAATGTCTAGGGGAAAAGTGATCTACTCAACTCCATGGATGGACACACATCCTAGCTTAATAGACTGAAGGGGAGCCAGGATGCCAAACAAGTGACTTACTTGGTCTAATAAAGCAACAGTGGACTCTGGTGATGAAATAGTATAGGCATAAAGCATCCTGCTTAACCTATCCCAGGAGCAGACTGGCCCATCTACTGAAAAGATTACACTCAAATAGGAAATAATAGAAGGAAAAAAACTAGAATTAAGAGAGATTGGGTAAGAAATAATGCAGAGACTGAATCAAAAGCCAGGCCATATACTCTCAGATTTTTAAGACGCTGTGACAATTTTACCTTCTCCTTCCCTATCTCCACCCTGTTGCTCCGATGCTTATCCTTTTTTTCCCACACAAGCTGGTCTGGAAAGAATCAGAACCACATTTTGTCTCCTTTTAATAATATAACAGGGAAAAAGGACAGTGTGGCCTCTTATGGCTATACTTATACTTATCTTCCACTCTCCCTTCCAGGTTTATTCAGCTTCACATTTCTCTATATTTAGTCAGTTAAGACCCAGACATATGGAAGAATATAGATATAGTCTGAAAATGAAAGTTGCTTTACATCGACTACATTTGTAATCTCACAACATTACACAACCACCACCACCACCACCACCACAACTGGAATTTATGTGGAATCTCTTATGTGCTAGGCACTATGCTAAGTACTTTACAATTACTTTGTCATTTGATCCTCACGATAGTTCTGGGAGTTAGTTGCCATTATTTTCTCCATTTTTATAGATGAGGAAACTGAAACAAACTGGGGGTTGATGCTTTGTCCAGGGTCACAGAGCTAATAAATATCTGAGGATGGATTTGAAATTAGTTCTTCCTGACTGTAGTTCTGGTGTTCTATCTACTATATGACCTAGGTAAAATAGAATGCCTTATACACAATAGTTTTTTTTAAAAATTTTGATTTTTTAAATAAGGTGAATCTGCCATTACTGTACTCTCACCATAATCACCAAGATAGTGTGTTCTTTATTAACAGACAGTTCCACCGCTGTAAGGAAGCTACCAGTCATTCCCATCCCTCTTTCCCAAATTCTGAACCCATTAGAAAAACTGCTTAGGTGAGTGTGGATATTGGATTGGAACTGGTCTTTTCCTAGGAGATTTTAGCTATACCAGGTCTTCCTTGAAATTATGGAAGTACACTACAGAAACCCAGGCAAAAATGTCTTGTGACTACAGAACACTCCAGTTGTTTCAATGAAAAAGGGCTTATTCTTTTTCCAACCTGAATACAAGCCATAAACAGGGAGTAGGAAAACTTTCAATGTCAAGAGTTACTACTCCACAATCAAAACTGATATGTGTCTATAAAAAAATATATCTCTCACGTTGCTGGCTTCTTTGCTAAAACTTTTTTACCCCCAATATAATTTCAATAGGTTGGATGACTTTGAAGTTGTTTTGAGCTTTAGTGTGAAGGCCATGGTCTCTTAGAATCCTTATAAAGTTGTAGAATTATCTGTTCCTAGCAAGTGCATCATATAAGCACTTCAGTTATTCCAGTTATTTCTGACTCTTCATGACTTCCTTTGGAGTTTTTTTGGCAAAGATACTGAAGTGATTTGCTATTTCCTTCACCTGCTCATTTTATAGATGAGCACACTGAGGCAAACAGGGTTAAGTGACTTACCCAGGATCATATGGCTAATAAATGTCTGAGGCCAGATTTGAACTCAGGTCTTCTGGACTCTAGGCCCAGGACACTATTCACTGCACCACCTAACTGCCTATTACCTGTGGCATAACATGGCCAAAACAAGAATTCTTTATCCTATCTCAAATGTAATCTTCTTTCTAACTTTCTTATTTTACAAATATAGTCTGCCTTCCACCATCCTTCCAATCACGTAGATTTACCATCTCAAAGTCATTCTTGAATCTTCATTCTCCCTCACCATACTCAAGTCCAACCACATGTCAATATTTTTACCATCCTCCACTGTCTTCACTCATAATGCAACACTCTAGTTCAGGACTTTACCACCAGTCTTAAAATTCACGTCAAGTGGGTTCTGTGCTTCAGACCTCTCCCTTATCTAAATTCCACTTATCCACATTTGAGAAAGTGAGGTTCCTAAAAAAAAAATCTGTATATGCATACACATTGTCTCTCTTGATAGAATGTGAGATCCTTGAGGGCTAGAACTGGTTTATTGTTGTTTAATAGTCCCTTTGCCAAGATTAGGCATTTGGTTGATTAAAAATGTCTGACTAATTCTGAAAGATTTATGATGAAAGATGTTATCCAGGTTCAGAAGAATAACTAGTGTAATCTGAATGCTGATTAAAGATACATGTTCTTAATTTATTTTTTGTCTCTTTTCTTTCACAACATGACTAATATGGAAATATGTTATGTACAATTGCCCAGGTGTAACTCATATCAAATTTTCAATGAGGTAGAATAGAAAGGAGATGGAGAGAGAACTTGTAACTCAATTTAAAAAAAAAATGTATGTTAAAATATTTTTACATGTATTTGGAAAAAAAAAAATAAAGTATTTAAGAAAAAAAATAACACCATGTCTGACATTATGACTTCTCTGCTCCAAAAAGTTCAGCGACTTTCTTTTGCCTTTAGGATACAATGAAAGTTTTTCTTTTTCTTCTTAGAACTTAAGACCTTGCTCATACTCAACTTGCAAATTATCTTCTTTGACTATTTAACATGCTACTCACGTACTTCCACCTCACTCAGCTTTGTAGCCAAATTTGCTTTTCTGTTCCCTATTCATAACACTCTGTGTCTCACAATGCTTTACTCATGCCTATTTTATTGCTTTACTTCTTGTCTTCTGACATGTGGAATCCATCAAAGAAAATCTTAGGTGCTTCTTGGGAGGCCTCTCTCCATCCTCCCAAAGGTTAGTGTTCTCCACCCCTCTGCTGGGGCTTACTTATGCTTACTCTTCATAAATTCATATTTATACTGCTATGCATATACACATATATGTACTCATCTGTGTATATATCAATCTATGTGCAATACATATACATATTTATTGATTTATCCGTCATGTATTTATTTATTTTTTGCTTATCTATGAAAATTTTACATTCCCCCCAGTCAAATACCAATCTTGAAAAGAGGGAAAATTTGATTTTATCTTTGGTCTCCCTACACCTAATTCTGTGCCTTGCACATTGTAGTCACTCACTAAATGTTTGCTGAATTGAATTGTTTTATCTTGAATTTTAAATGATTTTTTTTTATTACTAAATCATCTTCATTTCCAAAATTTATCACACTATTCTATATCCAATGTCTATTCCTTGTCACAAAATACTTTTAAAATAGTTAGCTTAGCAACTCTAACTAGAATGTCAGTTGATTCAGGCAATATATGCAATATGCCACACCCACACTTCTCTACCACTTGAAAGTTAAAGGATATAAAATGTTTAAAATGCTTCAGAGTCTACCCACCAAGATAAACAAAACAACTATGTAAAAGTCACTGTTTATGAAAATAAAGCCATACCAAATAATTAGACAGATATTAATTGACTATAGATAGGTGAGATAACACTGTAAAAGTGACAGTACAACTGCATTATTTACTTATTCACTTAAATGTTGCGTGTGGTTTCCAATGAAGTCATTGAATAATTGATTTTCATTAGCTGTTTTACATTGTTATAAGAGACCTCTTTCGAAGTGGGAATTATCTGTAAATGTAATGTAAAACCAAAATGCATCAATAAAAATTTTTAGAAAAAATAAAGATATGAATTTGCTCATCTCTTGAAAAGGGCTATGGTTTTTTTCATTTTCAGATCATTCAACAGATCTACACTTGTTTAGCTACTGAGTTTATCAGACTCCTCAATGTCTTTTGAATCTTTGATACCATAATAGGTAAGACATAATGAATCCATACTAAATAATGAATATATCCCATGCATGCCTTCTGCTCACATCATTGAAATTATTTCTAGGTTTTAATGAGTTGTCTATAGATGAGAAACAATAGTCTGTCAATTACTCTTTACAGGTGTTTCTTCCTGGAGACAAATACCACATGGTAACATTTGGGAACGTGAATTCAGCCATTGTTATGACATTTGAGAATAAATCATTTCTAGCAGCAAAGAATAAGCACTGTCTAAATGCCATGAATTGGTTATCAGTACATTTTGTCTGTATAAGAGGAAAAATGAAGGTTTTCAAGAATTCAATTATGCTGAAATAGTTTTTTTTTTTTTGATTCACTTGTATTCATTTACTTAAATTTGGGAAAGAAAATGGGATATATTTTAAAACCAAAAGTTTTCTTAAAAAGGAGGGATAACCATTAATAAAATAATAATAGCACTAAAGCAATCAGTTTGAAAAATGGAGGAAAATCTGAGTAAAGATGAAGTGTCAGAAACTGAAATAGAAGTGGATTTTGATATCTCTGTAGAGATCAAAGGGTTTAATGAGATTAGGTCACCCTGAATAATTCAGGATCTAATACTTGACGCTAGCTATATTGGGTTAAGATCAAATATAGATATAGGAAATCAAATTCTTTTTTTTTTTTTTTAAATCACAACTCTGTCTCCTCACAATAGGTTAGGTTCAATTTTAGCAAATATACACATGAAATAAACAAAACAGTCATAGTATGAAGTATGCTCTGTTTTTTAAAGGCAAGTAGTCAAATGTTTTTGTTATTCTCTGCAAAAGAACCCATATTATCCAAAGTTGAATTTTTGAAGTAGGTTTCTTTTTTTTTTTTTTGTAAAGGAACTTGGGGGATGAAGTGAACACTGATTTATGAAGACTTTATGCTATTTGGACATTTCAGAAATACCTACTAAATTGACTAAACTCATTGACAGTAGCTTTTGTCAAATTTTGAATGCAATCTTTAAATGAGACTTCTAACACAATTAACCCTGATGTAGAAGTCAGTTAAATTTGATATATGTGTATATGCATATACACACATATATATACACATAATATACACATACATATATACATGCATACATAATACACATATTTATACATAGACATACACATATGCCTGCAATGTGCTAGGCAATAAGGATGAAGAGACAACAAATGAAACCAGTGTTGAGCTCTAAGATTTTATGATCTACTTGGGGGAAGCACCAAATACAAATAAGTAATTTAAAATATATGTAAATAATCTGCCATGGGAGCAGCAATAACTGTGAGAATAAAACAGTTATTCTAGGACATGGCAGTTTAACTAACCACTGAATCACACAGAATTTCTAATGAGTGCATGGGTTTTTTAACTAAAGGGAACAAAACATAAGATCAACTCTCTGTTTTGTACATGAGAGCCATGGAAACTTAGAGAAATGAAGTGACTTCTCCAAGGTCATTGGGGTTAGATGCAGTAAACCTAGGATTCAATGACAATTCCTTTGACTCAATTTTCCATGCATTTTCACTACAAAAGTTAGATTATTTGAATATGTCTTTTACAGATCCTGATCAATGTTTTGTGTGGTTTGAGTGTTCAATGACAATACAATAATTCTAGAGGGAGATTTTAATATAGTAAGCAAATTCTACCTGACAAAATGTAATTAGTCATAAATCTAAAATATATTAACAACACTCACCATTTCAGTAAATAAAATAGTCACTACTTTTGGCCATAAAAATGAGAACTAGGGGAAGAGCCAAGATGGTGGAGTAGAAAGATACACATATGCTAGCTCCTAACCCACAGCCCATAAAATACCTGTAAAGAAGAACTCCCAACAAATTCTGGAGCAGCAGAAGCCACAGAACAATGGAGCAGAGGAGATTTCTGTTCCATAGATACCTAAAAAACTGACCTGAAAGGTCTGTCACGCACCAGACCCAGAGCAGAGCCCAGCCCTGCCTTGGCCATGCGGCACCGAGAGGAGGAGATCCAAGCAGGCTTCAGGGACAGAATCTCCAGTGACCACACAGGTCCCTCCACCCACAGAGCCAAAGGTCAGAGAGAGGGTCTTTTCAGCTTGCTGAGAGGGGAGCTGGGGGTCTCCATAACTCAGGCCCCTTGGAGAGGCAGCAGCAGACAGGGACTCCCAAAGCAGGCAGGAGACCAGATCCATTGTTGAAGGTCTCTGCATAAACACCCTGTGGGAACTGAACCCTGTGTGGAGGCCCTGCACCCATCTGAACTTAATCTCACATTGAATAGCAGTCCTGCCCCCACCAAAAGCCCTGAGGCTGGAGAGCAGCATTTGAATCTCAGACCCTAAGCACTAGCAGGGTGGATCTGGAGGTGAGGTGGGTGTGGAAAGGAAACTCAGAAGTCAAGTAATTGACTTAAAAATGCCCAGAAAAGGGAAAAAAAAATAAGACCATAGAAGGTTACTTTCTTGGTGAACAGATATCTCCTCCCTTCCTTTCAGATGAGGAAGAACAATGCTTACCATCAGGAAAAGACACAGAAGTCAAGGCTTCTGTATCCCACACATCCAAAATCAATATACCATGGGTTCAGGGCATGGAAGAGCTCAAAAAGGATTTCGAAAATCAAGTTAGAGAGGTGGAGGAAAAACAGGGAAGAGAAATGGGAGAGATGAAAGAAAAGCATGAAAAACAGGTCAACACATTGCTAAAGGAGACCCAAAAAAATGCTGAGGAAAATAACCCCTTGAAAAATAGGCTAACTCAATTGGCAAAAGAGGTTCAAAAAGCCAATGAGGAGAAGAATGCTTTCAAAAGCAGAATTAGCCAAATGGAAAAGGTGGTCTAAAAGCTCACTGAAGAAAATAATTCTTTCAAAATTAGAATGGAACAGATGGAGGCTAATGACTTGATGAGAAACCAAGAAATCACAAAACAAAACCAAAAGAATGAAAAAATAGAAGATAATGTGGAATATCTCATTGGAAAAACAACTGACCTGGAAAATAGATCCAGGAGAGACAATTTAAAAATTATGGGACTACCTGAAAGTCATGATCAAAAAAAGAGCCTAAACATCATCTTTCATGAAATTATCAAGGAAAACTGCCCTGAGATTCTAGAACCAGAGGGCAAAATAAGTATTCAAGGAATTCACTGATCACCGTCTGAAAAAGATCCAAAAAGAGAAACTCCTAGGAATATTGTGGCCAAATTCCAGAGTTCCCTGGTCAAGGAGAAAATATTGCAAGCAGCTAGAAAGAAACAATTCAAGTGTTGTGGAAATACAATCAGGATAACACAAGACCTAGCAGCTTCTACATTAAGGGATCGAAGGGCATGGAATAGGATATTCCAGAAGTCAAAGGAACTAGAACTAAAACCAAGAATCACCTACCCCACAAACAGAGTGTAATACTTCAGGGGAAAAAATGGTCTTTCAATGAAATCAAGGACTTTCAAACATTTTTGATGAAAAGACCAGAGCTGAAAAGAAAATTTGACTTTCAAACACAAGAATGAAGAGAAGCATGAAAAGGTAAACAGCAAAGAAAAGTCATAAGGGACTTTACCAAAGATGAACTGTTTACATTCCCACCTGGAAAGACAACATTTGTAACTCTTGAAACTTTTCAGTATCTGAGTAGTTTGTGGGATTACATGCATACATACACACACACACACACACACACACACAGAGCACAGAGTGAATGGAATAGGATGGCATCATATCTTAAAAAATGAAATTAAGGGGTGAGAGAGAAATATATTGGGAGGAGAAAGGGAAAAATGGAATGGGGCAAATTATCTCTCACAAAAGAGGCAGGTAAAAGACTTTTAGTGGAGGAAAAAGAGGGGAGGTGAGAGAAAAACATGAGGCTTATTCTCACCACATTCGACTAAAGGAAGGAATAAAATGCACACTCATTTTGGTATGAAAACCTATCTTACGATACAAGAAAGTGGGGGAGAAGGGGATAAGCAGGATGGTGTGGATGATGGAAGGGAGGACAGTGGAAGGAGGGAGCAATTTGAAGTCAACACCCTTGGGGAGGAACAGGATCAAAAGACAGAATAGAAGCAATGAGGGGCAGGATAGGATGGAGAGAAATTATGGAAGTCATTTGAAAAACTACACAGATATGGCCTATATTGATTTGCTTACCTTCCCAAAGTGAATGGGTGGGGAGGGAGGGATGAAGAGAAGTTGGAATTCAAAGTTTTAGGAACAACTGTTGAGTACTGTTCTTACTACTAGGAAATAAGACACACAGGTAATGGGGTATAGAAAGTTATCTGGCCCTACAGGACAGAAGAGAAGATGGGGACAAGGGAAGGGAGGGATGATAGAAGAGAGGGCAGATTGGTCATAGGGGCAATTAGAATGCTTGGTGTTTGGGGGTGGGGCAGGGGAGAAATGATGAGAAAATTTGGAATCCAAAATTTTGTTAAAATGAATGTCAAATAAATTAAAAAATAAATAAAATAAAAAAATGAATGTTAAATAAATAAATAAATTAAAAAAATAAAAAAATATGATTGCTACAATAATGTACTCTCACTGCTTTATAGACTTGTACTATGCTGATTTATTATTTTTGAATTTATGAAATACCAAATTCCCTGATGATTACTTTCTTTAACCTTTAAACTAACTTTCCAAGAAAACCTTCCTAGGTAGTCACATCATATTGTCAGAAGGTTAATACAAGCAAATGAAATATGAGTATTTCACTTTTCAGAAAGTGAAGCAAAACCAGCACTATAATTCAGCTATATGGGCATGCTGGGAGAAAAGGAAAGTGATGAGGTTGGACTAGAAAAGGAATGAACCTTTGTTCTAGGACACTGAAATTCAGAGCCTGCTCACATCAATTGTAGTTCCTCAGAAGCACAGAAATAACATCATAATAGTATGGGGGCTGGGAAGAGGATGTTATCAGAAATGTGTCTTTTCTATAGCAAGGTATGCCAACCATGTTCTTCAGACTACTGACTCAACCTTTCCCTACCGCTGATTCTGCCTACACAATAGAGCTGGAAGGTATGATTTGGTTTCTTTGTCCTTGCACAAAAACTGCCACTTACAGTTTTGATTCAGGATATAGGATGCCAGAAACATGGTTAAGGATTTAACAAAGTTTGTGTTCAATAGACAGTTGAACATTGTTTTTTTTTTTTTCTTTTTTTATTTAACTTTTAACATTTATTTTCACACGATTTTGGGTTACAAATTTTCTCCCCTTTTATCCCCTCCCCCCCCCAAACCCGAGCTTTCTGATTGCCCCTGTGACCTATCTGCTCTCTCCTCTATCCTCCCTCTCTGCCCTTGTCTCTGTCTTCTCTTTTGTCCTGTAGGGCCAGATAGCTTTCTTGACCCCTTAACCTGTATTTCTTGTTACCCAGTGGTACAAACATGACATTTGGTCCTAACACTTTGAGTTCCAACTTCTTTGGCTCCCTCCCTCTCCACCCCTTCCCCTTGGAAGACAGGCAATTCAATATAGGCCATATCTGTTTAGTTTTGCAAATGATTTCCATGCTAGTTGAGTTGTATAGGACTAACTATATTTCCCTCCATCCTATCCTGTCCCCCTTTACTTCTATTTTCTTATGGTCCTTTCCCTCCCCATGAGTGTCGACCTCGTATTGCATTTTCCTCCCCATGCCCTCCCCTCCATCCTCCCCCCCACCCTGCTTGTGCCCCTGTCCCCCACTCTCCTGTATTATGAGATAGGTTTTCCTATCAAAATGAGTGTGCATTATATTCTTTCCTTTAGTGGAATGTGATGAGAGTAGACCTCATGTTTTTCTCTTGCCTCCCCTCTTAATCTCACCACTAATAGGTCTTTTGCTTGCCTCTTTTATGAGAGATAATTTGCCCCATATAACTTCTCCCTTTCTCCTCCCAATATTTCTCTCTCACTGCTTGATTTCATTTTTTTTTAAGATATGATCCCATCCTCTTCAATTCACTCTGTACACTCTGTCTCTATGTATGTGTGCGTGTGTGCATGTGTGTGTGTGTGTGTGTGTACTCCCACCCAGTACCCAGATACTGAAATGTTTCAAGAGTTACAAATATTGTCTTTCCATGTAGGAATGTAAACAGTTCAACTTTAGTAAGTCCCTTATGACTTCTCCTTGCTGTTCACCTTTTCATGGTTCTCTTCATTCTTGTGTTTGGAAGTCAAATTTTCTTTTCAGCTCTGGTCTTTTCATGAAGAATGCTTGAAAGCCCCAATTTCATTGAAAGACCACTTTTTCCCCTGAAGCATTATACTCAGTTTGCTGGGTAGGTGATTCTTGGTTTTAGTCCTAGTTCCTTTGACTTCTGGAATATCCTATTCCATGCCCTTCGATCCCTTAATGTAGAAGCTGCTAGATCTTGTGTTATCCTGATTGTATTTCCACAATATTTGAATTGTTTCTTTCTAGCTGCTTGCAATATTTTCTCTTTGACTTGGGAACTCTGGAATTTGGCCACAATGTTCCTAGGAGTTTCTCTTTTTGGATCTCTTTCAGGCGGTGTTCTGTGGATTCCTTGAATATTTATTTTGTCCTCTGGTTCTAGAATCTCAGGGCAATTTTCCTTGATAATTTCATGAAAGATGATGTCTAGGCTCTTCTTTTGATCATGGCTTTCAGGTAGTCCCATAATTTTTAAATTGTCTCTCCTGGATCTATTTTCCAGGTCAGTTGTTTTTCCAATGAGATATTTCACATTATCTTCCATTTTTCGAATCCTCGCGGTATGTTCTGAGATATCTGTCTTTCTCGAAAAGTCCTTAGCTTCCATCCGTACCATTCCAGATTTGAAAGATCTATTTTCTTCAGTGAGCTTTTGAATCTCCTTTTCCATTTGGTTAATTCTGCTTTTGAAAGCATTCTTCTCCTCATTGGCCCCTTGCACCTCCCTTGCCAGCTGAGTTAGGCTAGTTCTCAAGGTGCCAATTTCTTCAAGATTTTTTTGATTCTCCTTTAGCAGGGAGCTGATCTGCTTTTCATGCTTCTCCCTCAGCCCTCTCATTTCCCTTCCCAGTCTTTCCTCCACCTCTCTAACTTGATTTTCAAAATTCCTCTTGAGCTCTTCCATGGCCAGAGCCCATTGGGTGGGCTAGGACACAGAATCCTCGATTTCTGTGTCTTTGCCTGATGGCAAGCATTGTTCCTCCCCATCAGAAAGGAAGGGAGGAAGTGTCTTTTCTCCGCTAAAATACCCTTCAATAGTTTTATTTCTTTTCCCTTTTCTTGGCATTTTTTCCAACCAGTGGCCTGACCTCTGAATGTTCTCCTCACACCCAACTTGCCTCCTGGTCCTCCCAGCCAGCGTTTGGGGACTGTGATTCAAATGCTGCTTCCCACCTTAGAGTTTTTGGTGGGGGCAGGGCTGCTATTCAGTGTTAAATTAAGTTCAGGTGCTGAGGTCATGGGCAGGGCCGCCTCTCTGGCTCAGTTCCCTCAGGGGGTTTATGCATAGACCTTCCACAATGGATCCAAGCTCCCGCCCGCTTGGGGAGCCCCTGTCTGCAGCCGCCTCTCAGCTTCCATCTCCTGGGGGGGCCCGAGCCATGGGAGCACCCCACTCCCCTCTCAACCCGCCAAAGAGACTCTCTCACCTACCCCCTGTCAGTCACCTGTTGGTGGGGGGGCTTGTGCTGCCGCTGAAGATCCCGTCTCTGGAGCCCTCCCAGATCCATGTCTCTCGGAGCCGCGGCCGCCGCCGCCGGCGCAGGTCCGGGCTGGGCACTGCGTCTGCACCGCGACGGACCTTTTGCGAGAGGTTTGCAGGTCCCTCTGTGGGTGGGGGGACCCGCGTGGCCGCTGGAGATTCCTTCCCCGTAGCCCTCTCGGATCTCTTCCCCTCGGTGTAGTGGCCGCGGCAGGGCTGCCCTCTGCTCCCTGTCCCGGCGCCCAGTCCGCGGCGCAAAGGACCCCCGCGAGAGGTTTGCAGGTCTCTCCGGAGCAGAAATCTCCCTTGCTCCAATACTCCGTGGTCTCTGGGTGCAGAATTCGCCCTGGCTTGGTCCCCTCTAGCTGCTCTGTGGTTTGTGGGCTCGGAGCTGTGTGTATGTGTGTCTTTCTACTTCGCCATCTTGGCTCCGCCCTCGACAGTTGAACATTGTAAAAGAGCAGCTCAGCTCTTAAGAACTGATGAAAAATTATTTATTTGCAAGAAACCAGTTTTGGAAGAGCTGAACAATGGCCACAGTCATTACAGATAATGTAGAGGAATTCTGTAGTCTGGTGAATCAGAACAAAATTTTTTATTTGCTTTGCCAGAAATCCCACATTTTTCCATGGAATGAACTTTCAGAAGTGCTTCATGCCTTTCTCCCTCTCCCCTTGCCTTGGATATCTAGAACATTGTGTTTCAATAAACATTTATTAAGTTTCTATTGGGCACAAACACAGTTCTGTTTTAGGCATTGGCATTGCCTGACCTGGGATGAGGCCTTTTCATCAGTCCAATCCTTTGGCAGTATCATTCATGACAACACACTCTGACTGGCTATTTAAGTAAAGATGTTCTATATTAGTTCTAGCCAGTTGAGATTATCTTCAAATTAGTTGAGGAAATATTTTTCTGTTTTGCATATGCAACCCTTGACTCAAAGGGAAAATTACAAACATCTCTCTCAACAATGAATATTGGCTACAGAATCAATCCCTACACTTGCATGAGGAGTAGGGTTGGCAAGAAGTGAAGGAAAGAGAAATTTAAATAATTCTGGCTTCCACTCTACAATGATAGGATATGTGATTCCAACCTTTTTTAAGATCAAATAAGGGAGAATGACTCTGGGAAGAAGCAGACATTTAAAGAAGCTGACAGTCTCTATCATATCCCCAATGCAAGCTTACTATTTTAGAGAGTTAGGAGAATTTTCCCTTAGGTGAGAGCTGAGATTGTTCTTAATTGAGCTGCGTCATCTCCCTTCTTAACTGCAGTCAATCACTTTGTATTATTGATATATACATTCCAATGAATAGAATATTCCTCTGACATCTATTTTCCCACTGAATTGGAAAACCAGATTACTTGCTATTTGCTTCGTGTGTCCATTGTTAAAATGGTATTTGGTCTGTCTTAAATATAGAAGTTGGGACTCTTTCCCATTAAGGAATAGCAACCATTCAAGAGGGCAACTTTTACCTAAAAATGTCTCCTAGATTAATAATGTTTAAGAATGCTGATAGACATAATTTTAATCCACTAACCCCCTCAAAGGAGAGTAGAGCAGTCAGCCTCTGACACAAACCTCCTATTTTCTTTCCTAGCAGAAAGCAACGTATCTCTTAGAGAAAGATGGGAGAAGGAGATGTTAGAGTTGTTTATTTGTTCCTCTCTGTGATCCACATGTAGATAGACACATGTGGACGTACATAACCTACAAGGGCAAAAACAAAACAGCCCCACACATCACACCCTTTTTTACACATATAAAAGTTCATTTTGTTTCTGGACATTGGTCCACAATGAATCATGTGGACTGAATGAAAGACGCAGCTGTCTGCACCTTACTGGCATTAGACCTCTATTTCAAAACTCAAACAAAGTAGTTATAAATGGGAATGTACACAAAGTATATTTACTTTTAATTTAATGTTTTATTTTCTGAACTATCTGTAAAAGCAACTTTGGCATTCTTTTTTTCTTCTAATTTTAAGTTCCAAATTCTCTACCTCTGCCCTCCTTTGAGAAGGTGAGCAATTTGACATAAGTTATACATGTGTAGTCATGAAAAACATATTTCCATCTGCCATACTGTGAAAGAAAACATACAAAAAATAAAAAAAAAAAGAAAATGTATCTTTGATCTGTACCCCAGATCCACCAGTTCTTTCTCTGGAGATGGAGAGCACCTTTCATCCTGAGTCTTTCAGAATTTTCTTGGATTATTTTGTTGCTGAGAAAACCTAGTATTATTTATTCACAGCAAATCATTTTACAATATTCCTATTATTGTGTATAATGTTCTCCCGTTTCTGCTCATTTAACTTTGCATCAGTAAATGTAAATTTTTTTCAAGTTTTTCTGAGAGAATCCTGCTCATCATTTCTTAGAGTACAGTAGCATTCCATCAAAATCATATACAACAGCATGTTGTCATTCTGCAATTGATAGGTATCATCTCAATTTCCAGTATTTAGTCCCCACTAAAAGAGCTGCTATAGATATTTTGTCTATATATCTCCTTTTTAAAAATCTCTTTAAGATAAAGATCTAGTAGTGATATTGCTTGGTCAGTTGTTTTCTTCAGTATTTTTGTTCTTGCTGTACCAAACTGTTGACTTTTTTTTCATGATTTTCTTTCATCACTCTCATTTTTCTTCCCATTTTTCCCTCTGCTTCTCTTAATTTTAAAATCCTTTTAAGGCCTTTCCATGAGTTAAGACCAATTCATATTTTTCTTTGGAGCTTCAGATGTAGGAGTTTTGAGTTTGTTGTCTTCTTCTGAGTATAGTTTTTATCTTCCCTGTCACCAAAGTAACTATACTCGGAATATTTTTCTGCTATTTGCTCATTTTCCAACCTAGTTCTTGAATTTTTAACTCTGTGCTAAAGTGGGGCTCTACTTCTGGAGTGGAGGAGGTACCGTCCCAAGTGTAAAGTTTTTAGTATAGCTCTTTTCAGAAGTAATTCTAGGGACTTGTGAGTTTTTGGTTCTCCCAAGGTGATGTGATCTAGGAAAAGTTGTGTATACTAACCTCCTGGAATGTGCACTGGTCTATGAGGGACCACAAGCACACTATTCCACCCTGATACTATCACCAGGGCCCCCACTTCCCTGCAGCCACAATCTCTGTTTTCCTAGTGCTTCTCCTTGCCATGGGACTGACATCAAGTACTTAGACTATGATCTTAGTATGTTCCATGCAAGAGTCTTGCCCCCAGTGCCAGCAAATACATCCCTGTAATCTTCTAATCAGTTATGTGACACTTTTACCATTTGTGGCGTGAGATGTCTAGAAACTGCCACTGTGGTCACTGATTCTGTTACCCTAATGCCTGCTCCTAATTTTCTGGGGCCAGGTCTGTGGTAGTGTGACCTGCACTGGCCTGAGCTCTACTCTCACCCTGGTGCAACAGACTTGTCTTGGGCTGGAAAATTGTTTCATTCCATCCTTTTGGGGTTTTGCTGCTGTAAGATTTGTTGTGAACCATTGTTTAAAGGTATTTGGAGGAATTTGAGGGGGAGCGCAAGTGAGTCCCTCCCTTTTCTATGCCATCTTGGCTCCTCTGATATACATAAAATATCAACTCATCTTTGTGGAGAGGAGCATATTTACTAAATAGCTTTGGGTCTTAGTAGCAGCAGGGCACATAGCTAGCAAAGTATAACATGATTTTTCCAACAATATTAGGCAGAGTTGAAGATGTGCTGGGATTTTTGCCCACAATTTGCTTCAAACTCTACTCAAAGAGATTACTACAAGCATAGTGTTTGTTGGATTTTTTTGTTCTTTCCTTCCTTCTGCTCAGCCATGAAGTACTAGCTATTTTTCTCTGTACTCAAAGTATCCTTTATTTCTCTGGTTGGGGAGAGGCAGTGATACTTGGTCATATTCTTTTTATAAACTTTCCTTCTACTTTCTTTTCTGTTTCTCTGTGTCTCTCTCTGTCTCCCTGTTTCTCTCTCTGTCCCTCTGTGTCCCTCTGTGTCTCTGTCTCTGTCTCTCTGTCTCTCTGTGTCTCTGTCTCTGTCTCTGTCTCTCTCTGTCTCTCTCTCTTTCTCTCTCTCTCTCTCTCTCTCTCTCTCTCTCTCTCTCTCTCTCTCTCTCTCTCTCTCTCTCTCTTTCTCTCTCTCTCCTTTCTCCTTGTCCTCTTCACTCTCCCTCAGGAGTTGAGAGGTCTCCAGATATCTTTGGCCAAGGACTGAATAATTTTATCTTATTTGCTTAGAATTCTTATTAAAGTTCCTTATTTATTATATAATTCATTTTGATACATATGTGCATTCATGAATGAATTAATAATATTATATAATAATATTCTATGTGTATGGTAGTTTAGTTTTTACAAGACTAGCAGGTTAATTATTGATTTGACAATTTTCTTTGAAATGACAATTCCTATTAAAACTCTTTTTCATGAATGTATTTATTTTGCGATGTTCATATTCTGGCTCTAAGTATGAAGTCCAAAAGATTGGGAGAGTTCTTAACTGATCACCAACAGACTGAGGGTATAAGCAGGGAAGAGAAGAATAATTGAGAACTTATAAAGTTCTTCCCCACTCCCGATGTCTGCCTTTCTAATAAGCTTGATAAGATATCCACAATTTCTCCATTTCTTGTTATAACAGTCTGTCTAACAAAAGCTTTTGCCCTCTCCTATATACAAAATTCTGCACTTTGGACTTGCTTATGAGAACAATGCTTCAGCATCCATTTTGTCTGTTATTTTGTTTAAGATTGTTCTCCTTTTCTTGAGATGTGCCACTGGCTTGACTTCTTTACCATTGTTCAGCCAAGATATTCCACACATTTGACCCCACATCCAATACAATCTTATAGCATTTCTTAAATGATTGTCTATTATTTTTTAAAAAAAAAAAATAGGATTTTCTATTTTTTCTTGACTTCTCAAGTAAATTTTGAGCTCCTGGAAGTCAAGCATTTTATTATATCATTGTTACAGAACTCACATGCTGTTCCTTAGCAGGACATTCCAACTTCTATCCCCATTTCTTTGCATTTGTTGTGCCCCTTCACTGGAACACACTCCCTCTCTCTCACCTTCTCTTAAAATCCTAACAACAGTCAAAACTCAAATCAAAGGTTATCCTCGATGGAGATTTTTCCTGATTTTCTCAGCTTCAGTCTCTTCCCCTCCTTAATTATCTTGTATTTATCTTGCACATATTGAGTATCTGTTTATATATGTGTGTGTATACATATATACACACACACATATATATGTGTGTATATGTAAATATGTATGTATATATGTATGTGTATATATGTATACACACGTGTGTGTATGTGTGTGTATATATATATATATATATATATATATTCCCCTCAGATCATATGTTAACTTAGTTCCTGGCACATAATAGATGATTAATATATTCTTGTTAACTGACTATGATTGGTTTTCTTTCTTCTATGGCATTTAGCACAGAACTTTTAATACAATAGGTACGCACAAGACATTTCTTTAGATTTTAATGTTCCAAAACATCTCTCAAAACTAAGAAGATTAAAACATTGAAGCAATCATCTCTACTATTAATTTAATGACATTTTTATTAAAATTAGGTTTAGGCTGATTTAACAAAAATAATTAGGAGAAGTACATGAGAAGTAATAAAAAAGTATACCTTTAAAAGGTTAAATGATAGTAGCTAATCACAGGTGTTTCTGTACTAGGAGGACCAATGAGAGATTATACTCATGAAAAGAAAGTGATCCTGCTGAGGTAAAAAAAGAGAATAGAGGGTATTGACATGCTGGAAGAAAGACAACTCAAAAGACATCCAGAATAAACTAAGAAGGCATCCTGGCTGACTTTATAAGAACAAGGAAAGAGTCATCCTTAAAGCTGCCTCTGACATGTAAGGAAAAGGATCACTAGAATCAGTCACAAGAATTTATTAGTCATTTACTGTGAGAGGTAGCTGGTGGCATGTAGACAGTGTAGGCTTGGAGTCAATAAGATCTGAGTCCAAATCCAATCTAAGAAAATTACAACATATGTGATCCTGGGCAAATTCCTTAACTTCTCCGTTCCTCAATTTCCCTATCTATGAAATGTGGATAAAAGATCATTTATCGCACTAGTTTCTTTTGAGGATAAGATGAAATATGGGCAATTAGCTTTGAAAATCTTAAAACACTTTATAAATGCTAGCTATGATTTGTAGTATAATTAATATATGGCAGGCACTGGTCTAAGTTTGCAGGGTACAAGTACCAAAAATATATGAATATTTCTTACTCACAAAGAGCTTACATTTTAACGGGGGAGATCAATCTATATAGAAGTATATACTGCATAGACATACAGTGAGATTTGCAAGGGGAGAATACCAATAGTTGGGATCAGGAAAACTTCCAGTAAAAGATGTTGCTTGATGTGTATTTTAAAAGAAGAAAGGGAGTCTATGAAATGTAGGTCACCAGGGAGGGGGGCAGGGGAAGGAGTACATTTCACACATGTAGCTTGAGCAGCCCAAAAGCATGGAGACTGGAGACAAATTAAGGAACAATGAGAGAACACATTGGCTGAATCACAGAGTACAGAAGGAGAAGTAGTTTGTACAATGAAGTTAGGAAAATAGACTGTCAGCTGATTGTGAAGGGTTTAAAAGCTTAACAATAGGTTTTATATTTTATTTTGGGGGAAATAGGTAGCTACTAGAATGTATGGCATAGGAAAAGGATAAGATCAGAATTGGGCTTAAGGAAAACAAATTTAGCCACAATAGGTAAGGGTGGGCTGGAGGGGTAAGGAGATTGATATAGGAAGGCCAATTAGCAGATGTTGCAATAAACCAGGCAAGAAATAATGAAGGCTAGAACTGTGATGAAACTTGTGTGAGTAGAGTTAAGGGGTCACGTGTTAGAGCTATTCTGAAGGAAGAAATAGCAAGATACAACAATTGTTTGAATATGGGGGATGTTAAGGGAGATGAGAAGTTATGTATAATGCCAAAATTTCCATTTTTTACCTTCAACTGATAATATTCAGAAATCATTACATTCCCTGGAACTTCTGTTGGTAGTCTGAAGATGGTCCCCTAACAATTCTCTGACATGGGGCTAGGTCAGAGATCAAGAAATACATTTTCCCTATGTGTTGATTTTTAGGTGATCTTTTTTTTGATGAACATGACCCTATCTACCCACTCAGGGTATATTCAAATATATTACTTCCTTAGAGAGCCAAGTTAGTTACATCACAAGTTAGGATCAACAACATGCCATACCAATATAGATTTTTGTTCACATGCCATCTCTTATTAAGAGCTAATAGTGGTTTTTTCAAGCTTGTTAATGTTTTTGTAGTCAAAAAACATTAATAATAAAAGGTGAAATATTAAGTGTAAAATTATTAATAATATCAACTTAGTATGATGAGAATTCTGAGAAAGGAGAGATCATTCTCCTTTGTATGTGGCAAATGCTTGATTAATTCTTGCATGATAAATTTATCCCACAAATCCATAAAAGTCTTTTCTTTCTGATCATAGAATTATAGGATCATAGATCTGAGCTTGAAAAAAACTTACACGTCTTTTAATTCAAACCCTGCATTTTATAGATAAGGATACTGAGGCTAAAAGATGCTAAGTTGCCCAAGATTATTAAGTAGAAGTGCCAGGATTTGACTCGATCATGAATTCAGTCCACTGATCTGATGTCCAATGCACCATAACAATCTGAAAACTACTACCATGTACCCATGAATAATAGTTCTCTTTTCTGGGATAAACATTCATATTTTCCTTCCACTTATCATTTTACGTCTTGATTTTGAGTCATTTTAACATTCTGGGTACTACATTTATTGAGGAAAATCTTAATAAATGATGATGTTACCCTGCACTGATTCCAGCTAATCTGTTAATATTGTTCCTAACATGTATCTCCTCACACTAAACACAATCTTCAAAATATTTTTTAAAAATGCAAGTGCCCTCCCTTTGCTCTGGACCCTGGGATTCCCTTATGATAGCCAAAGCTGACATTAGCTTGTTTTAGTTTCCTAGTCCACTTTTCCATGTAATTCTCCTTTTAAGCTAAAAGAATGTCTTTGGACAAATTCCTTTTTGACAAAGTAGTATTTTTTCTGATGTAGATCACTTTCTGTAAGAAACCACCATCAATGAATGATATGGAGGGTATCTTATTGGAATAGACAGGTGGATAGGCACTCCATTTTTAGAGTTATTTGACTTTCTTTGAAGTTTACATTTCTGATTTTAACCTCCTTTCAAAGTAGGAAAACAGTAGTAAATATAATAGTTCTTAGGAGTAATGATTTGCTTCTGTAACTTGTAGTTGCTTGCAGGTAATTACTATACCTACCTGTCAATGACACTACAATGTGACAAACTGCCTAATTTATGAAAGTACATTGCTGCAAGCTACAGAGATTTAGAAAATAAAAAGTTCAGAAACCAAATCTCCTATGCTCTTAAAGAGGTTGCTGTCTCTAATTTGTCTTTTCCCAATGAATAATTAACAGGACACTACAATCTATTTCTTGCCAATCTGTTACTCGTAGCAAAATCCCTAAGGACCATGTTTTTTCTATGTAAAAATTTGTGACCTAATCAGAAGGAATATTACCATCAGTGATCTCTCTCTCTCTCTCTGTCTCTCTCTCTCTCTCTCTCTCTGTCTCTGTGTGTGTGTCTATCTATCCTATCTATCTATCTATCTATCTATGTCTCTCATCTATCTATCCATATCCATATATACAAATATACACATATACTATATATGAATTTATGCATGCACGTATGCATGTATGTGTATACACACATGCACATATATGTATGCATGCATGTGAATATACATATATGTGTGCATTGTGCGTGTATATGAACACATACATATGCATATATATACACAAAAACTAAATATGAGCTACCATATTGCTTAAGTAAATGCTAAAATGATAACCAAATTTAAAATTAAATGCTATTTCAAAGGAATAATGGAAACACAAAAACTTATTGAAGAATAAATGTAAGATGTAATGGATTAGACAAAATGTGTGTACATGTAAATTTAGGAGGTGCTTTAGTTTTGTTTTTGTGTTTATCAATATTATTTATTCAAAGACTTCAAAGAATCTATAATCTTATTTTTGTGGTTCATTGATGTAGACAAACCATGTTTTGATGGATAAAAAGCTGGCCTTATAGCCAGGAAGATCTGGGGTTAAATCCTGCTTTGGATATAAAATGACTATGAGACCCTGGCTAAAGCATTTAACATTTCTGTGCTGTAAGCAGCTCTCTAATGCTAAATGTTGAAGAGAAGCTGCCAACATGCATTGACAGGGAGAGCTTTTTCTTCTAAAATTTTGGCATACTAATGAAATTATCGTTTGTATACCTACATGTGAATGCATGTATGCATTATGTGTGCATACATATATACACACAACACATACGCATATATGTATATACGTGTATATGTGTGCACATATTTGTCTTCTGTTAAAGAGGGGAAATGAGAGAGAAGAAAAGGCTGCATTTGTGTATTTTTATTCCAAGAAGCCTTTCCCTTGTCCTTCTATCTTGTATGACCCTCATATATGTAATTCTTTAACTTTGTCAAAGGAAATCCATGCAGTGTGATCAGGGCCTTCCACTAATTGTCTAGATCAGGTGCTCTTAAACTTTTTCCATTCATAACCCCTTTTCTGACTAGAAATTTTTTTGTGACCACAAGTATATAGGTATATAAATCAGGTATAAAAATCAAACATTTGCTGGCAATGAATTCTAAAAGGATTTATTTTAAAGCAATTCCTTGGCATACATATAATTTTATCATTTATTTAAAAATGAAAGAATATTTGCATACTAATGAGATGGATGCATTTGTCTATTTTTTAACTAAAAAATTGAATCTTTACTAAGTCTCAGCTTTCCATAATTAAAATGTTTCTGTAAGAGCATAAAACTTTATATGTACAGTAAAAACACTGCAATTTATAACAAAATAGTTTCGAATCTGAGTCAAGGTGTTTCTGGCAATGTTTATTAGCATTGCATGTGATGACAGCATATGCAGTACAAAGTGCACATGCCATGTACTCAGAACCAAGGCTGCAGTACGATGAAACATAGGCAAGCACTGCAAGAAATACCTAGGAATCATTACATATTTCATTTTTAATTACATTTTGGTCGTTGCATGTTCAGAAACCTTTTACTGTTGCCATATTTTTAAGGAGCCTCACATTCAGTTACGTGACCTCTTCATCAATATTGATATATAAGCTGACCATCTTTTTTCTGTTTATGTATTTCTTTCTCTCTCTCTCTTTGCACGATGTTTATCATGTTTTTTTCTATGTTACTCTTTATCTGAAATATGTAGCAGCTGGTCCTCATTCACCACGTACCCTTCCATTAATATCTGGGTACTTCTCAAGTTCAATTCCTTGGCGGTTCTCATTCCATCATTAATCACTCAGATTATAGTTTCCTAATCTCATTACTGAACCAAAAATATTCCCTCTGAAATTAAGATCATAACTGATTTCTTAATTGCTAAGCTCAATGATCTATTTTTAATCTGAATCTTTCTTGGCATGTCCATAGACTCTGACTCTGTTGAACATCAGATGGGTCTTACAAGATAATTTCTTTTTGAGGAATTTGTGACATTACACTCTCTAGGATCTCTTAAGATATGTCTAAATGTTCTTTCTCAGTCCCTTTTGTTAAATCATCATTTATATCCTGCCCCATATCTGCAGATGATCCTCAGAAGATATCTCCTAGAGGGAATCTTATCTTCTCTCTACATGCTCTCTTTTGTTGACTTCATCAGTTCTTATGGATTTAATAATCATATTTATGGAGATGACTCCCAAGTCTATTATATTCCATACCTTCACCTTTTTATTAAGCTTGAGTTCCAAATCACCAAGACAGGTTGCACATATCTAAATGATTTTCCTGTATATATCCTTAACATAAGTGTGAATATATTACTACCTTGTTCAATGAATACCGTTGGTTCCCTGGTATCCCTAGGATGAAATATAATCTTCTCAGTTGACCTATAAAGCTCTTTACAACCTACCTTTCTAGTCTCATTTTATAAAAATTTTTCTGTGCTCTAATTAATCTGAACCTCTTGCAGCTCTTTGAACTTGAGATTCCATCTTACATCTCTATATTTTACTACAGGCTTCCACCTTCTTTTAGATTCCATAACTTCCTTCAAAGTTCAGCTGAAAAGTCATCTCTTAATTTGAACTTTTCCTGTTCTCTCCAGCTACTAAAATCTCTCAAACATGCCATGAATTTATGTTGTATGTATTTGATACTTTTTGTATATGTTTATAGTGATCTATTCTGATGAGATGCAGCTTTATTGAAGGTAGAGAGTTATATGTCTGTCTTAATATCCTTAGAATTTATCAAAGCACAATATATTTTACATATAGTGTAGTATAGTAGAAAAGGCATTACATTTAGAATTAGAACTAAGCTAAACTATATGATCTAATCCTAAATCTGTCAATTATTACCTTTATAAACTTGGGTAAGTCACAGCTTCACTGAACTTTTTTTCCCATATGTAAAATGAGAGGATTGATAGCATAGACCAAAATTCCATCAGATCATTCAGTAAATAAATATTTATTAAATATCTGTTATGTGTGAGGCACTGTGCTAATGCTGTGGCTCATCATTTAACATGTTTCTTTTTCAGCTTGATTTCATGTAGGACATCTTCATTAGTGACAATCAGATTTGGTTCCCCTACTTTATATTTCACTTAACATTCATTTAAAGGCAATAAACAAAGAAAGTTATTTCTGTTACTTCTTTCAAGGAATATTTTGAGATTTTGACACAGTCTTTGGAGACACCTTATTCAAGATAAGAGTTTAAGGAAGTGTTTAAATTACCCATTACATAAAAGTATATTTTTATAGCTACTAAACAATAAACAGTGAGATTTTGTACTCTTTATAAAGTTTAGATAAGTGATAACTATAAACATGTGTTCAGCTATAAAATATTGTTTGAGGAAGTGACGGCAGTTCCTTTCTCATGTATTTATTAATGATAGTCTCCATGTGCATTGAAGCAAAAATTGTGCAGCAATAGGAAAGGAAGCATTTTGTTTGGTCTTTAAGAGGTAGCAAAATAGCAATGAAGGCAGAGGTCAAAGGTTGAAATACTCTTTCAAATTTGCTATCAGTGTATCCTTGGATATGTGATTTAATTTCAATAGACATCAAATTCCTTATTTGTAAATTAAAAATGTTGAGCTATTTGATAAGGAGCTTCTGAGGTTTTTTTTAGCTCTAGGTCCTTATTCTATAATATTCTCTCAAGTAACATTTTTTAACATGTAAAAATAATATCTGATGCCCACCCCTTTTTCTTTTGGTATATTCCCCTCTGATTTACCAATAGCCTCAGAACTTTTTCTGCCCTAGTATGCATCTTCTGTGTTCATTTTTTTTTCCAGTTTAACAACTATTTTAATCAAGACTTTTTTTTTTGTTTATTTCCATTTCTACTCTCTCATATAGTACATCTTTAATAGAAAAGTGATAATATGTTGGTTCTTCTGTCCTTGATTGTAATAAATGTTTGTGATAAAAATAGATGTTTTTTACCAACAGAATAATTATACTCAAGCTTACATATTCATATATATGTATGCATACATACATATGTACATACACAGCATACACTGAGATAGAAAAAATGGTTTATACCTGGACAAATGAAGATTGAATGTCTTTCAGAGCTGAATTGAGTTTGTATAAAACATATTTAAATGCATAGATGAGACATAATTATACATATATGTGTGTGTACATGTACATATTTCTTTGCATATTTATAAATTTACACACATATATGTATATTCTAATAAATACATTTTTGAAAACACATACCTTCAGAGCATTACCTACCTAAATTTATAATACCCCAGGTAACTCTCTAAGATTAAAATTTGCAAAGTAGTAGAGAATTTGCCTTAGGAACTACTTACAACGATGGATTCAAAGGTGCAGTCAAATAAATATTAGATGTGTTTTTTGGTATGCACACATATAAATATTATTTCTGTAACATGCAAATCAATCCTTACAAACCTAATGTATTTTTTTTTTACCAGAATTGTGACTATTTTGTTTTAGGGAATTCCTGGTAAGGTAGTTCTCCTACCCAAACAGATCAACATTTTCTCTGCAAATTTTGTAATTCCTAAATTTCTTCTGCATAATCCTATATTGATTACATATTTATACCTGCTCACAAATACCATGAAAGTCTTGATTGCCTTCTGCATGTGCTTATTTTTTAATGTTTTAGAAACTAGTGTTCCATTCCTCCGTATTTCCATTCAACATACTGTAACAGCAAACAAAGTAGAATTTTTTGTTGCTCTTCTGGATTGTTTTAGCCAATGAAGTGACTTTGATTGAGTTTCACCTTTGATTCAATAAAGAATCTTTGATTGGAAACTACATATATATGTATGTATGTGCATATGTATATATGTATGTATGAGATGATGATGCTGGTTAACATGTATAAATATAATTACACCACTGTTAAACTTTTTGTTTTTCCCCTAGAAACAGAAGCTCCAGGCAAGAGTTGCTGAAATCTGCTATCAGGCAGAAGCAGGAAGAGTTTGGAATGAAAGAGTCCCTGTCAGCTGCATCAATGAGCAGGAGCAGAGAGCTGCGGGCATGTAAACCCAGGCAAAAGTTGGGACCCATTGGCCCACAGAGGAAAAGCCATGGTGTTTAGAAGTCAGCCTCGAGTCAAAATGAGAAAGGACTTTATTTTGACAATGTGTATTGATTATGAAGACTGTTCTTACAGTAACCTAGGGGTGGATGGTGTGTTATTTTCTGCTACCTGTTAAGGATGTTTCATTTTAGGGAAGATCTTAACCTGAGACCCCCTGACTTTGGGGATGCAATGATATATGCTATGTGTTCTATGATATACTGAGTGTTACAAGATTCATATATGTATTAGATGATATGATATAAAGATGCTGTTGTGAATGTTGTTCTTTGCTTTTATTGAATAATGTTTAATTTATTGCTGAATAAATAGAGTTGATTATACTATGTGATTAGATCCTTAAAATCATTTACAGAGGCAGTCCTAAAGAGTGCTTCCATGATTGGCTTTACATATAGCAACATTGGTAGATGCTTAGAATTTTTTTAAAGTTACTTTCAGGGATCATTAAGAGTTTTTACAAATTTCAAGAAAGTAATCCAACTCACTCATTTTTCCTCACAAGACATTCATATATATGAATATACATGTATATATGTATGTGTGTGTATATGAGCATATATGCATATATATATACATATATATGTATGTGTGTATATATATACCAACAATGTAGTTGACTGCTAATGGTGTGAATATGTATAAAAAGACCATATGGGGGGTGAAATCAAGATGGAGGGGTAGAATGGTGCACCTCTAGATGTTCTCCTCCCACAGCCCATAAAATACCTGTAAGAATGACTCTAAACAAATTCTAGTGCAGTAGAAGCCACAAAACAACAAAGTGAAAGAGATTTCCAGGCCAAGGTAGCCTGGAAAGCTGACAGGAAAGGTCTATTGCATTGGGCGCAGAGAGAAACACGCCACAGAATGGGCAATGTTGAGGCACAGGCAGGACTGGAGCTGGCTTCAAGGCATTAGCAGCAGCAGCTGCAGGTCCCAGATTACTCAACTCACAAATGGCAGAGACAGCTTCAAAGGTAAGTAAGAAAGCTCTTTCACTTGGGTGAAGGAAGGCTATGTTCCAGTCCAGGCCGTAGGCAGCAGCAGCTTCCTTTGTTGGAGAACTAGCCTAAAGCTTGTGGGGGATTTGAGCAACTGATCTGGATAACAGTCCTGAATGGCTGCCCTGTGGTGAGGAGTGCTGACTGGTGAAGCTGGCAGAGGCTTTGAAGAGGGAATCCTGCTCACAAATCAGAGTGCAGGCCAGGAGAGGAATAAACTGCTCTCCCTTGACTGTGTCACCTTGGAGGAACTGAGAACTTACAGATACTCAGAGTATACTCTCCCCTTGACAAAGAACTCAGAAGTCAAGTAACTAGCTGGGAAAATGCCCCAGAAAGGGAAAAAAAGAATAAGATGACAGAAAGCTCCTGTCTTGGCAAACAAGTATTTACTTCCATCGTTCCAGAAGAGGAGGAACAATGCATGTCATCAGAGGAAGAACTAAAAATCAAGGCTTCTGCATCCAAAACCTAGAAAATAAATATGTAATTGTCTCAGGCCATGGAACTGCTCAAAAAGAAATTTGAAAATCAAGTAAGAGAGATGGAGGAAAAATTGGGAAGAGAAATGAGAGTGATGCAAGAAAATCATGAAAATCCAGTCAAAAGCTTGCTAAAGGAGAATCAGAAAATGCTGAAGAAATTAACACCTTTAAAAACAGACAAATTCAAATGTCAAAAGAGGCCCAAAAAGCCAATGAGGAGAAGAATGCTTTAAAGAGAAGAATTAACCAAATGGAAAGGGAGGTTCAAAAACTTCATGAAGAAAATAGTTCTTTAAAAATTCGAATAGAGCAGAAGGAAGTTAATGAGTTTATGAGAAACCAAGAAATTACAAAACCAAAAAAGAATGAAAGAACAGAAGGGGATGTGAAATGTTTTCATTGGAAAAGGACCGACTTGGAAAATAGATCCGAGAGAAAATTTAGTCTGTCCTTATGAATCCCTTATAATCAGTCTTTGGTATGCACTTTATATTTCTTTTGGTTCTTGTATGTCAAATCTATTAAGTTCAGAATTTTTTTAAACAAAATCTTGAAAGTCTGGGAGTTTATCAAATGTCTGTTTTTTTCATTCAGGATAATGTTTAACCTTGCAAGGCATGATATTTTTGTCCAGAGCCCAAGTGCTTTTGCTCTTTCATATATTATGTCCCAAGACTTGTGTTCCTTTAATGTTTTTGTTGCTAGGTTTTATAGATGAGTCTATTCGCGGCACCACCATACGTAAATTGTTTTAATTTTGATATTTTTAATATTTTATCACTAAGTTGGGGATTTCAGAATTTCACTATGATATTCCTGTGAGTTTTCCTCATAGGATCTCTTTTATATGATGATCAATGCATTTTTTTCTATTTCTACTCCCCTCTCCCACTGGTTCTAATGCTTCAGGACAATTTTTTAAAATAATTTCTTATATTATTGTACCAAAATTCTTTTTGATCATAACTTTCTGTTAGTCCAATTACTTTTATATTTTCTGTTCTTGATCTATTCTCCAAATCTGTTGTTTTTCTTGTAAGATGTTTCACTTTCTCTTCTATTTTTTATTGTTCATATTTTGATTAATTATTTCTTGATCTCTTATAATTTTGATGGCTTCACTTTGCCCACTTCTCATTTTCAAAGTGTCACTTTCTTTCTTAAGATTCTGAATTTCCTTTTCTAATTGGTTGACTTTCCTGTCATCCTTTTTGTTTTTCTTGGATTATTCTTAATTTTTTCTTTATTTTTCCTCCATGTCTGTCATTTGGTTTTTAAACCCTTTTTATAGATCTTCTAAGAATTCTTTTTGGGCAAGTGACCATTTGACATTACTCTTTGGAGTTTTCTTTAATTCAGTTTCCTCCTTTGAAGATGAACCCCAGTCATCTCTTTTCCCATAATAGCTTTCTATGGTTGTATTGTTTCTCCTTTGCCTGTTCATTTCTTGTAGTAATAGCTTAATTTTTGTAATCACCTATAGCCCTGGGTTATGGGAAATGGTACTCGTTACCATAAATCTTCAGGTCTCCCCTCCTGCATGGAAACAAAGTCAAACCTCCAACCTCCTGTAAGTGCCTGCAGCCAGAGGCTTTCTGTCCCACTGCTTCTGCACTCACTGGGCATATTCTAGTTCTTTCTTGCCCCTGATGCTCTTTCTTCAAGCACAGCTGGGTCTGGTGTTCATTATCAGCAGAGATTCCCTTAATCTTCTGGGGCTCAAAGGCCCAATTCCCCTCACTATTCACGGTGTGAGAGTTCCTGTGCCCAGAGCCAAGGTAGCTTCTCAAACCAACTAACCCCAGGACTTGCACTTGTAGAAAAGCACCCTAGCCTGGAGACATTTACTCTTCACTGGGACCAAAGCTCTTCCTGGGATTTTTCTTCTGATCTTCTCAAATTGTGCAAGGAAGACCCAGGTTGTGCCCTATTTTTATTTACCTCTACCCATACTTTGTTAACCCTAAGGCACTATTTTAATTCTTGTATGTGGGAAAATCTTGAAAGCTTGGAATTTTCTGACCAACTCCTCCATTTCCCCAGAATCCTCTCTCCATTAATGCTTTTTAATCGATTATCCTACCAGTTTCCATTTTTAGGCTGAGTTCATCCCATTCACAATCACAGTTATGACCATCCTACTTCCTATTTCTTTCTATCTTATATACCTCCATTTGTCCTTTCTCTCTCTCTCTCTCTCTCTCTCTCTCTCTCTCTCTCTCTCTCTCTCTCTCTCTCTCTCTCTCTCTCTCTCTCCTTTTATTCATCCTCCAAAATCTGTTTCACTTCTGACTACTACTTTCAAACATTTCATGTCTCTTTTATGTGAGATAATCTGCCCTGTTCTTGCTCTCCCTTTCTCCTTCTCCAAGTAGATCCCTCTTTTTCACCCCTTAATTATTTTAACTCATCCTACTATGGTAATCTCACACCTGTGCCATTTGTCTATCTACAGTCTAATTGCCCTAACAATGATAAAGTTCTTAGGTATTATAATTTTGTCTTCCCATATAAGAATGTAAACATTGTGGCCTTATTGATTTCCTTATGATTTATTTTTCATATTTACCTTTTCATGCTTATCTTGAGTCATGTATTTGAAAATCCGATTTTCTATTCAGCTCTGATCTTTTAATCAGGAATGCTTGAAAATCTCTATTTCCTTAAATATCATGTTTTCCCCTGAAGGATTATATTCCTTTAGCTGGATATCTTATTTTTCGTTGTAATTCTTGCACTTTTCCTTTCTGAAATATCATATGTCAATTCCCCCAACACCCTAGTCCTTTAATGTGGAAACTGCTAAATCTTGTCTGATCTGGACAGTGGATCCACAGTATTTGAATAATTTCTTTCTGCCTATTTGCAACATTATCTTTTTTCTTTCACCTGGAAACTCTGGAATTTGACTATAATATTCCTGAGAGTTTTTATTTGGGGATCTCTTTCAGGTGGTGACTGGTGGATTCCCTCTATTTCTATTTTACCCTTTGATTCTAAGATATCAGGACAATTTTCTTTGATGATTTCTTTAAATACATATGTAGACTCTATTTTGAGAATGTATTTCAGGTGGTACAATAATTCTTAAATTATCTCTTCTGGATCTATGTTCCAGGGCAGTTATTTTTCCAATGAGGTATTTTATGTTGTGTTCTATTTTTTTCATTCTTTTGAATGATTTTTATTAGTTTTTTGATGTCTCATGGCATCATTGGCTTTCAGTTGCCTGGTTTTAATTTTGAAGTAATTAGTTTCTTCAGTGAGCTTTTGTTTCTCTTTTACCATTTGACCAGTTCTTTTTTTTTTTTCTAAATATGTGGAAAATAACACCTTAAAAAAAAAAACAGATCATTGTGGTCCTCTCAGCACTGATTAATGATAAGAATATGATTCAAGAGAGGTTGTTTCCTTATGTCTTTTGGTGTTATTAGCTTCCACTAATCTCATTGTAATTTTTAAGTAATTAGTTTCTTCAGTGAACTTTTATATCTCTTTTACTATTTGACCAATTCTATTTTTAAGTTACTATTTTCTATAATACTTGTGTGCTCTGTTTAATAAGTTATTGAGTCTCTTTATAATTTTCTTACATCGCTCATTTCTTTTAATAATTATTCTTCTGTCTTTGTTCATTAGTTTTTAAAATACTTTATAGCTATTCTATGAATTCTTTTTTTTAGCCTGTGACCAATTTGAATTTTTCTTTGACACTTTGAATGTACCTGGTTTGACTTTATTATAGCTTTAGTTTTTGTCTTCATCATCTCTGTCACCATAGTGACTGTCTATGGTCAGATTCTTTTGTTTTCTTTTGTTTTTGCATAATTTGCAGCTTATTTCTTCATGTTTAATTTTTTGTTAAAATTTGGCTCTTTTCTTGGAGTGGAGTGTGCCTGTACCAAGCATCAGATCTTTCTTGCTACTATTTCCAAAATTAGACTTTGAAATATGTAAGTTTTCATTGTTTCGAAGATAGGGTGATCTAAGTTGAGTCATGATTATGGTTCCCCTGTTCTGAGCTCTGGTCTTGACCCAATAAGGGATTTTGTTTTGCTGCAAACAATACAGCCATCCTCAAGGTACACACTGACTTTACTTCCTCTAGAAGCCTACTACGACCTGGTAAGACAAACATTTCCTGAGGACCTCCTAAGTTTTTTGGCTGGGAAAATTGTTTCACCTAACTTTTTATTGTTTCTACAACTCCAGCATTTCATTTAAGGCATTGATTTAGAGGCGTCTTGATGATAACTTAGGAAAACTCAGCTGAGTGCTTCTCTACTCTGTCATATTAGCATCTGTTTGTCCACGCTGAGGGAGAAAATAATCAACTGGCTTGCCCAAGGTTTCATAGCTAGTGAGTTTCTAAGGTAAGATTTTGAAGTGTTGTTTGGAGAAAAAAACAACATGATAGTATTGCCTAATAAAGATGTGTAGATGAGCAATGCACTCTAGAGAGAAAATGATTTTAGTTTTAGGTGAATAGGACTCAATTACCTTAATTTGGAGTAAGTCATGTGAAAAAAGAGATCCCTTCCAGCCCTACAGTTTTAATCTTATGAACTTTTGAAGTCAGAAATAAGAATACTTAAAGAATAAGACAGACTCTTCTTTTTATAAAACCCTAAACTTGCAAATATGATGGAAAAGGAATGAAGTCTAACTTTAGATCTACTATTCAATCTAATTTATACAGCAAAACAATGCAGATAAACTAGAGGTTTATATTGTCAGTATGCTCATAAGTTTTCTCAGCATTCTGACTACAACTGAAACCTGGAAAGGGAATGAAACCTATCATTGTAATATAGCTTAACAAAAAAAATTAATCTCACGGCAAGGGAAAAATTAACAATAAAAAGTTTCTTAACGCAAGTTTTGAAATGACGATTTTTAAAGTTCCTTTTTAATTTTGAGACAGGTAAACTTTATAGAATGATGTCCATTGCTCTCTTTAGTATGTGAAACTTTATATTATCATGAAAAAGCAATAAAACCTTATTTGTTAAATTTCAGTTCCTTGATGAGGTGCTTTGTACAGTTTTGACACAGTGATTTTTTTTCATGTTGCTCTAAGGTAACACTTAGTTTTAGCAAACATTCTTGGTCATACTGTTGAAAAAACAATTTGGGTTTTAGGATGTCTCTTTCCCCCTGGAGTTTGGCTTGGGAGATATTATTCAGCAGTCTTTTCAATAATGAAGACATAAAGAAAATTTAAGTATTTAAAAAAATCATCTTCCTGATTCTTAGAATTTTCTAAGGTCATTGGTTTACCTATGCACACAAACATCTGAATAGAAGAAAATGAAAACAAACGGTTCTCTAAGAAAACATGTTATACTTTCTCCTTTGTATAATGCAAGTAATGTCTCATTCTTCTTTCTCCTTTCTCATACATACAATTTTAGCATGATGTTTTCAGCCATGTTGACAAATGCTTTCAATGAGGATGAACATGGCATCAAGGTCAACTACCATACTGATAGTAAGTTCTTCAATTTGAAAAGGCTTCAAGCCAAGACCAAAGTGGAGGGAGTGTTGGTGCATCATTTTCTGTTTGTGGGTGATTGTATACTCGATGCAGCCTCTGGAACTGATATGTAATAAATTATGGATCAATTGTCTGCTGCCTATACTAATTTTGGCCTAATAATTAAGACCAAGAAAACACAGGTGCTGCATAAGCCACAAACACACCATCAATATGTGGAACCATTGGCTACAACAAATGGAGAAGTTTTGAATACTGTAGATAAGTTCATTTACCTTGGTAGTGTACTTTCCAGAGATGTACACATTGACAATGAGATGGATGCACTCATTGCCAGAGGTAACTCAATATTTGGGAGGCTCTGAATAAGTTTGGGAGAGAAGAGATATTTGACTGACTACCAAACTGAAGGTCTACAGAGCTGTTGTGCTGACCTTGTTGTTATATGCTTGTGAAACATGGACAGTCTAACAGGAAACTGAATCACTTCCATTTGAACTGTCTTAGGAAGATTCTGAGGATCACCTGATAGGATAAAGTATCAGACACTGAAGTCCTTGCTCTAGCTAAATTGAAAAGATTGAAACTATGCTTCAGAGAGCGCAACTCTGATGAGCTCACCACATTGTTCAAATGCAAAATGTACACTACCCTCATGGGGCAGGCGATCACATGGTGGCCAGAAGCAATGATACAAGGACACTCTCAAGAACTTTGGATTTGACTGTGCAACATGGAAGACTGACAGAGGACCACTCAGCTTGGCCTGCCCACATCAGAATGGGTGCTGTGCTCTTTAAGCAAAGCAGAATTGATACAGCACAAAGTAAACACAAGATGCACAAATTTGGAATATTCTCCCCAAATATTCACGTGGACTATCTGTGTACAACCTGTGGTAGACTATTCCGAGCTTGTATTGGTCTGATTAGTCACAGTTGGACACACTGAAATTTCACTTTGTCATGGTGATGTCATTTTGTTCCTCTTCAAAGACGAAGGACAACAACCAACCAAAAAACTAACATACTTGAGGGATCCAACATGTGATGATGATAGCAAAGTTCTATTAGAACTCAATCTGTTTGATCTTGGGCAAGACCCTTTAAATTTCTGCCCTTTGATTTCACTGAAAGTGTAAAGTGAAGGGGTTGAGATATATATTATAAAAGTTTTCTTTCATTTCTAATCTATGATTCTATGGCAGTGTTTCTAAGACTCCATTCATCAATGACAATTGCATTCAAATTTCTTTATTTCTTTTGCCCTCTTGTTGTGTAATGTTTAGAGTTATGTTTCACCTTTTCCCAGCTTGAGATAGGTTTTATATATATACACATACACATACATATACATATATGGATATACGTAAATGTATATTTCATACTATATACAATATATATTTTATATTGCATATTATAATGTATCATATATAGCATTATATATTATTACATATTATGCATATATATTTTTATATATTATGTATACACATGTATTTTATATATATATTACATATATTTTTTTTTATCTTTCTGTACACTGAGAAAGTATTTGTGCTCAAGTACAACAGAAAATATTAATGCCTCCCACCTTATGGTCAGTTGTGATTCTTACCTTTTAACTGCATAAGTGGCATATTTACATTGTTCCCAGCATCTGGAAGTGACACAGCTATCAGATTAGCAATATCAGGAAAGATTCAGCTTCTGATGATCTTTTCCCAACCATTTCATAACTATATTTTAAAAGGACACTTGCCTTACAGCTTTTAACTGATAGACATTAAAGTAACACTATCCATGTGCAGTTAAAATGCTGCAAAATGAAACCCGATTCTGTAAAGCTACTTTAAGACAATTATTTGTTGGTATTAAATTTATACTTATCTTTCTTTTAACTGGGTTAAAGAGAATGAAGACTCATAGATACTATGTTTTTTTTTTCCAAAATGACACAATTGTTGAATATGAAGTAAGAGTCTTAATGTATCATGTAGAAAGAGTCAAAAGGCTCATATATATGTCAGGTTGCCTCTATTTCATTTTCATTTTGAAATAAGCTTTTATTGAGGTCTTTTTTCCCTGATTTTTAATCACTATATTTCTCTCCCAGTAACTTTCCTCCTTCTATGTCTCAGAGAACTATCTCTTAATAACAAAATATACATTTGTGCATAAGGACACTTTCTTCTGATCACTGGCCTTTTTGGGTTATAAGCCTAGGAGTAGACACTGGCTCAAAATGTATAGATATCTAACCATTTTTTTCCTATCTTTTTATTTTGCAAAATTAGAAACTGTTTTACAAAGTGCTTGTATTGGTTCACTGTTCGACTAACAGTACCTTAATGTGTTTCTTCTTATAACCAATCCAGTATTGATCATTCACATCTATTATCTTTTCCAATTTCCAGGGTGTGAGATGAATCCTCAGGTTTGTTTTGAGTGGCATGTCTCTTGGTGATTTGATTCATATGACTGTTAATTGTGTTTAGCTTTTTTTAAGCAAAGTTAGTTCATATTTGTTGATCTCTCTCTCTCTCTCTCTCTCTCTCTCTCTCTCTCTCTCTCTCTGTAATGTTAAACTCATTCAGAGTTTACATACACATACATATACATACATATATGCATACATACATATTCCAATCAAATACTTTCCTTCTTATCCTATGTGGAGATTTTGTTTGTGAAGAAATTTTTTTTTAGTTTCACAAAATCAAAAGTAGCAAGAGAAGATGCAAATGCAAGGATGGGACCAATTTATTGTGAGAACTATCCTCATGTGTGTCAAAGGGAGTCATAATAGACATCTCTACCTTTTGGTTCTCACCACCTTCTCTGAGAGAGACTTTCATTCCTTCCAGGATGAGAAACAGGAAGAAGGAGGTTGGAACTGGAGGCCATCACTTTGCTTTCCTTAGGGAGAGCAGAAATCAGACTAGAAATATATATGTCTGCTCCCTTAAATAGCTCCCATCTAAGGGGAATCATCAGGTTTTAACTAACTTCTGAGTTTTCTGTCATTTGGGGAAAAAAGGGCATTAAAACCAATACATAAGACTTGTCGCCTTTCATAGCAAAGGTAAAACACATGTAGAATAGCAAAGAAATCCATTTTACCCAAATATAGCAAAACAGAAATCAAAGAAGGTTTATAGGTGAATATATGCCAGACAATACAAAGTTAAGAAACTCCCATGGGAGCAAGAAACCTCACATCAACAAAGAAAAATGGTCCTAAATCTCACTCAAGTGGAAACTCTCTGAAGGATCTAGAGTAGCATACTTTGAATAGGGATATGATGAAAACTGTCCATTCTTTCGAGTCTTCCCAACATCTTTTCATTCAGTAGCCTTAAATGCAGTTGTACTTTTCCATCTTCTCTCTTGAAACCAGAAGATATGTTCAATGTTATCCTTGAAGTTTTTCACTTATAGACCACTCAAAGGGAGACTGACTGAGAATTGGTTCTGTACCCCCTTATCATTCATTTCCACCAAATAGAGTGTTGCAGGCCAAGAAGTTTCGGGGTAGGAATTAACCACTTTAACTTTCACAAATGCTTCTGTCCCTTGTTTACTTAGAATAAATCTACATTTTTGAAAGTTATATCTCTGATACACATTTATTTTTAATGATGTGATCTTTAATATTAAGATAATACATCCATTTAGAATTTATTGTGGGACATGAATTATTACTGGTGCAAGTCTTGTTTCTTCTGGACAGTTTTTCCATTTCTCCACCAATTTTTATCAGTTTTTCCTAACTTATTTGCCTTTGTTATTTTCTAATTGTCTGGTCTTATGCGAGGAATTTAACTTGCCTGATATCCAAATATATCACATGTAAAGTGAAATAATAATACTTGAGAGGCACCATGGCATATTAGAAAGTTGTATTCCAAGTAATAACACAATGCACTAGTTTTGACTCTGTTTTATGATTATTCCCTGTATAACTTTGGACAAGTCATTGAGCCTTTCTAGACCTCTTTGGTTCTCATGAGAAAAGATGGTGAAGTTAAATTCAATGCTCTCTGATTTGCTTTCCAATTCAAATTTATGTACCTGTAGTAAATTTTCAACTACTTTCTGTACCTCTTTCATAGGGTTGTTGCAAGGAGCAAAAAGTGTTATGTAAACATAGATATCTATCTAAGATTTTGTTGTTGTCCTTAATAAATTAAATTTAATAAATATTTGTAAATTAGTACTAGTACATGAATCTTTTTACTTCCTTATGTGGGAGTAGGTTACAGGAGAAAAGCAGAAGAAAGATTCATGTGAGATAAATGAGAAGAAAATTGTGCAGATAATTGTGGATAAATTAGGTAGGTCAGTGGTTAAATTATGAGATCAGAAATTTGCAGAAAATTGGGAAAACTGAGAAAAAATTAAAGAAAAATATACATTCCAGCCATTTTTCAGGATTCTGCTTCCAGGTTCATTAAAAGAAGTTTTAAAGAAAAGAATGAAGTAAGATTATGAGGAGAAAAAGAAGGTTAAAAAGGATAAAAGAAGAATAGGAAATAGAACCTGAGAAGAAAGCATAAAGTAGAAAGATTACTTGCCGAGATTAAACAAAGTAAACAGGAAAAGGTAAATGGAATCATTGGAAAGTTAAAAAAATAACAAATTTTGTTGTTAAAGTGGAGCAAATTTGTCAAAATGATAAGGAATTGATTCAAGGCTCAAAGGGAAACCAGGTGTGACTAGAAAATTGTTTTTGAGACTACAGAAAGATATTTAAGTACATTTACCAAATGATAACAATTGACTGTATATTAATCATGTGATTGGGATTAGGGTATAAACATCAACAAATACTTCCATAAAAGAAAGCTGAAAATAGCAATCAATCATTTATTTATTTATTTATTTTTTAAATTTATTTATTTAACTTTTAACATTCATTTTCACAAAATTTTGGGTTCCAAATTTTCTCCCCATTTCTCCCCTCCTCCCACCCCAAAGCACCGAGCATTCTGATTGCCCCTATCACCAATCTGCCCTCTCTTCTATCATCCCTCCCTTTTCTTGTCCCCATCTTTTCTTTTCTTCTCTAGGGCCAGATAACTTTCTATACTCCATTACCTGTATTTCTTATTTCCTAGTAGCAAGAACATTACTCAATAGTTGTTCCTAAAACTTTGAATTCCAACTTCTCTTTATCCCTCCCTCCTCACCCATTCCCTTTGGGAAGGAAAGCAATTCAATATAGGCCAAATCTGTGTAGCTTTGCAAATGACTTCCATAATAGTTGTGTTGTGTAAGATTAACTATATTTCCCTCCATCCTATCCTGCCCCCCATTGCTTCTATTCTCTCTTTTGATCCTGTCTCTCCCCAAGAGTGTAGACCTCAAATTGCTCCCTCCTCCCCATGCCCTCCCTTCCATCATCCCCCCCAGCCTGCTTATCCCTTTATCCCCCACTTTCCTGTATTGTAAGATAGGTTTTCATACCAAAATGAGTGTGCATTTTATTCCTTCCTTTAGTCGAATGTGATGAGAGTAAGCTTCATGTTTTTCTCTCACCTCCCCTCTTTTTCCCCCCACTAAAATGTCTTTTACCTGCCTCTTTTGTGAGAGATAATTTGCCCCAATCCATTTCTCCCTTTCTCCTCCCAATATATTTCTCTCTCACCCCTTAATTTCATTTTTTAAAGATATGATCCCATCCTATTCCATTCACTCTGTGCTGTGTGTGTGTGTATGTAATTCCACCAACTACCCAGATACTGAAAAGTTTCAAGAGTTACAAATGTTGTCTTTCCATGTAGGAATGTAAACAGTTCAACTTTAGTAAAGTCCCTTATGAGTTTTCTTTGCTGTATACCTTTTCATGCTTCCCTTCATTCTTGTGTTTGAAAGTCAAATTTTCTTTTCAGCTCTGGTCTTTTCATCAAGAATGCTTGAAAGTCCTTGATTTCATTGAAAGACCATTTTTTTCCCCTGAAGTATTATACTCAGTTTTGCTGAGTAGGTGATTCTTGGTTTTAGTCCTAGTTCCTTTGACTTCTGGAATATCATATTCCACTCCCTTCAATCCCTTAATGTAGAAGCTACTAGATCTTGTGTTTTCCTGATTGTATTTCCACAACACTTGAATTGTTTCTTTCTAGCTGCTTGCAATACTTTCTCCTTGACCAGGGGACTCTGGAATTTGGCCACAATGTTCCTGGGAGTTTCTCTTTTGGGATCTCTTTCAGGCAGTGATCAGTGGGTTCCTTGAATATTTATTTTGCCCTCTGGTTCTAGAATCTCAGGGCAGTTTCCCTTGATAATTTCATGAAGGATGATGTCTAGGCTCTTTTTTTCATCATGGCTTTCAGGTAGTCCCATCATTTTTAAATTGTCTCTCCTGGATCTATTTTCCAGGTCTGTTGTTTTTCCAATGAGATATTCCACATTATCTTCCATTTTTTCATTCTTTTGGTTTTGTTTTGTGATTTCTTGGTTTCTCATCAAGTCATTAGCCTCCATCTCTTCCATTCTAATTTTGAAAGATTTTTTTCAATGAGATTTTGAACCTCCTTTTCCATTTGGCTAATTCTACTTTTGAAAGTATTCTTCTGCTCATTGGCTTTTTGAACCTCTTTTGCCAATTGAGTTAACCTATTTTTCAAGGTGCTATTTTCTTCAGCATTTTTTTGGGTTTACTTTAGCAGGGTGTTGACCTGCTTTTCATGCTTTTCTTACATCTCTCTCATTTCTCTTCCCAGTTTTTCCTCCACCTCTCTAACTTGATTTTCAAAATCCTTTTTGAGCTCTTCCATGGCCTGAACCCATGGTATATTGATTTTGGATGTGTGGGATACAGAAGCCTTGACTTCTGTGTCTTTTCCTGATGGTAAGCATTGTTCTTCCTCATCTGAAAGGAAGGGAGGAGATATCTGTTCACCAAGAAAGTACCCTTCTGTGGTCTTATTTTTTTTCCCTTTTCTGGGCATTTTCCCAGCCAGAGACTTGACTTCTGAGTGTCCTCTCCACACCCACCACACCTCCAGATCCACCCAGGTAGTGCTTGCGGTCTGAGATTTAAATGCTGCTTCCCAGCCTCAGGGTTTTCAGCAGGGGCTGAGCTGCTATTCAGTGTGAGATTAAGTTCAGGTGCTTAGGTGGGGGCAGGGCCGCCTCAGGGGTCTCAGTTCCCTCAGGGGGTTTATACAGAGACCTTCAATAATGGATCTGGTGTCCTGCCTGCTTTGGGAGCCCCTGTCTGCTGCAGCTTCTGCTGCTGCCTTAGTTATGGGGACACCTTGCTCCCTTCTCAGCTAGCCAAAAATACTCTCTCACTGACCTGTGGGTGGAGGGACCTGTGCAGCCGCTGGAGATTCTGTCCCTGAAGCCTCCTCAAATCTGCCTCTCTTGGTGCCATGCAGCCAAGGCAGGGCTGGTCTTTGCTCCTGGTCTGGTGCACGATGGACCTTTCACGTTTATTTTTCAGGTCTCTCTGGAAGAGAAATCTCTTCCACTCCGTTGTTCTGTGGCTTCTGCTGCTCCAGAATTTCTTGGGAGTTCGTCTTTACAGGTATTTTATGGGCTGTGGGTTCCAAGCTAACATATGTGTATCTTTTTACTCCACCATCTTGGCTCCTCCAATAGCAATCAATTTTGAGAGTAGGTAAAATTGTGTAGACTCAAATTAGGAATGTCATGTTTGCATTTCTGCTATAGTAACTATTATCTATGCTGCAAGTATAAATTGATCTCCCTCTTGAATTAGACTGTTAAGGGACACAAAGGATTTCATTAAACTGTTCAGATTCTTAAAGAAAATTAATTATTTCTAAAGTAAAAATAAAGGAGGATTCAATGAGAATAAAAGGGAATCAAAAGTGGACAGGAAATGAATAATAATCTTGACTTCAATTTCCTTGTTTGAGGTGGAAGAGTAGGAAATTATTACACAGAGGAGAAAGTAAGGAATAAATGTAGTAGTGTGGCAAGACTATAAGAACTTAGTTGTAGTTTTTTCCAGAAGTAAGAAATAGATGTTCTTAGTAAGAAGAAGCTGCTTGCCCTCCAGTGAATAATGGAATAGAATCAGTGAAGCTTACAGATATCCATTAAAGATAAGAGGTAAAAATGAATAGCAATAGCACTAGTGAGGTATTCCCTACTTATGAGTACTAAGGCAGCATTTTTTTTGACACAGTAAAAATAACGACATCTAATATCTGCTTGGAACATATATCCAAAACATCATTAAGAATCTCCTAAAACATTATTTGATCTAAGATATGATTTCTCCCTAGTTATAGTGGTTGATTTGGGCAGATTGTATTGCCTGCAAAAAATGTTGCCAACCCTTATAAAGCCCTTGCTAAGAAACTGGACCATAAGGCAACAAGTTGAATATTTCTTACTGCTAAAGGAAAAGAATGCAGAAGAACAAATTTGATTTGAGAAGTGAATATCAGAGTAAAAAGGTGGTGCCTAGGATGGGGAATTAGTCTTTGGGATCATGGATTTAAAATATAAAATCATAATTTCCTGAGCAAGCATAGATTACACTTAACAAAGACTGTTAAACATCTTACAAGTCTAATGTAAAGTCTTAATTTTTCTCAAGAATACTAGAGTAATACAATTGCTTTGATAACTTCCACAGGCTAAATATTATAAAGAGTAATTTAAATCAAAGGAAATAATAGCAGGTGAGATACTTACAGCTCACAGAAGATAAAACCCTAAAGAAGAGTCAGTAGTAAAATCTTTGTCCTCAAATATGGATGCACAAATGTCTTAAGTTTAGGCAACATATTCACTAAAAGTACAAATATAATTAGGAAAATTTGACTGCATAGGTATCACTAATTTGTGACATCAATTCTAAATCAATGACAGGAAAAACAAACGAACAAAAATAAATTAAAATTACTTCTGTAATGTCACATTAAATTTTAAAAATGGGAATAGTGAGTTTTCTAAATGTTTTAGAAAAACATTGGGTTGGTCCAAACATTCTGTAAAACAATTTGGAATTTTGCTTATGAAATAGCTGAAATCTTCATATTCTATGATGACAAAATCTCAGTAGTAGGTATAAAACCCAAGACACTCAGTGACAAAAATAGAAATACCCCCTTTATTATAAAATATTTCTAATAACAATATTTATAGTAAGAAAGAAATGGAAACATAGCAGATGCCCACTAAATAAGAAATGACTAAGCACATTGTGAGTCATAAATGTGATGGAATATTACTAAGCTATAAGAAATAATAAACATGTTAAGAATCTTACAGGGGTGGGGAACCTGTGGCCTCAAGGTCACATGGGGCCTTCTGAGTCCTCAAGTGGGATCCTTTGACTGGATTATATAAAAAAAGTTAAAAAAAAATTGCTCTGTTATCCAGGAAAATCATCATTTCACAAAATACATGGTTTGTATTGACATGTGTGTCTATAATGCTTTCAGTATATAGTCCCTTATAAAATAGGCTGAAATTTCCCTTCTAATTATAATTATTCAGTCTTCTTACCTAATTCTTTTGTTTCATTTGATAGTGCAAAGTTTGTTTTTAATAACGTAACTTTCTCTGGAAAAAAAATTCTAGTCTTGCCAACATTATCTATACTTAAGTTTTCAAAATGATTCCATTTACTAGGCTAAATACAATATGAAACCCAAAACTTTTTCATGAAGTAAATACATTAATCTTTCCTCTCTAATGATAATAGTACTTAAATTCCAATAATAAATGTAATGATAATTATAATTCCAAGGATAAATATAATGAACAAGCCAATTAAGTTGTGCTTATATTTTTGTTTGTGTTTTTTTTCTTTAGTATTTTTCTTTTCTTCTCTTTGTGCTTACCTTGCCTAGATTTTGTCTTCAAGTGGAAGAGAACAATCTTAATACTGTCATATTTGTTTTAGCAATGTCTGCTTCAACTTCTTTTTAATTTCCAAATTATTCAAATTCCAAAAATTGTTTTACTTGGAATGGAACATCTAAATTGTTAGGGTTATCATAGTTCTTCAAGTGTCTTTAACACAAACATTTTGACATAACATTTATAAGAATCCTAGACAAGAAAAATGTCATAATATGAAAATATATGGATTAACAATATATTTCATCTAATGTAACAACAGTCATTTCTTTTTCTTTTCACAATTCCTCTAGAGAAATAACTTTTTAAAGTGATGGTTCTCTCTTTGAACATCTTCTCAAGTGCTCTCCATAAGTAATCAAGGGGAAATCCTCTTTCTAATCAATACCCTAATCCATTTAGCATAAGGGAAGAAGGCACAACCAGTAGGTGGTCACAGCTCTAATCCCTACAGGGAAAGCACTAAGGAAACCATTTTAAACCAAGTATTATTTATTTATTCTACATTTGATTGCCACTCTTAGTTTCATGGGCCCTTATTTTCTGTTTTGAACTTCTTATACATAGTTTTTAAATGAAAGTTTATATGCCTGAGAGGAGATTTTGGTAGAAGGCACTGTTTCAAAAATTTGAGTACACACTGATAAATTATCATAAACAAAAATCTAGAAAGCACTTCAAACTAGAAAATATTTATTTCTTAGTTTTGTTAATGGAAGTATAAGGATTTTGTTATTTAATTTTTCCACATAGATCATATGTTTATCCATTGCAATGTTATTATTTTATTTTTTAGAGAAAAAATAAGAAAATGTGAAAGTCACTATATTTTTTCAAGAGTTGTATTAAAAATCTATACTCTATGGCCACTGATACATTCATCCTTTCAGAAGATCTTTGCTTTCTTCCCTACTCCCTTCACAGTATGGTCCACATTTCAAACAATCCTGACAGTAGATAGTTTTCAAGGCTTACTATAGCTGAAATATTCATGACCTTGTGATTGCCCTGAGCTTTGCTAGGTTTGTTCTTACATGATAAGCATAGAATCTTGAGAACTTATACTGTGCAGAAATAACCTTTAAGAACCCAGGACCACTGCTAAACCATGATAAGGCAATTAGATTAGAATTTAAGTGGAGGAATTAATTTTTTTATTATTTCATTCATTTCTTGTAAAACAGCAATATAAATGGCTTTTAACAATGAATTTCTTGTTATTTTTATTTGTAGTACAGAATGTAGAATATATGTATATATATATATGTATATATATATATATATATATATAATATATTTTGACAATATAGCCACTAAGAATTAATTCTCTTTTTTTTTCCAAATTGATCTTTCTTTGTTGTGATGAATATAGCTGGGGAAACATAAGGACTGCTTTTGCTTGTCAAAATGTTGGATTAAATAATGATAGGGACAATCAATAACATTTTGATTCATTAGTAGTTCCTTACAAAAATCTTTATTCCATTTTTTTCTGCAAGCCTAAGCTTACTAATTACTTATTTGTCCAAACAAATAGCATTATTCAATTTTCTTGCTTAATTAAATATGTAAATTAGGTTATGAAATTTATATCCATGAAACTAAATTTGTTATATGTGTATGTATGTGCTGTATATGCCAAGATCAAATATATCATTAAAACATATTTATAATGTAAAATATAAACATATTTACATATTTTTATTTTTTTGCAAAATCACTGTAATCTGATTACTTTCTTTGATAATTCCTAGGTACATTTTTTAGCCTCTAGAGTGGAAAAGTTAATTCTTCTGTAAAATTGTGTTGTAAATTTGACTTTTATTGCATTCTAATTCTCAGTACCAATTAGCACATTTTATGACTCCATTTGGATATTCTCCAAGTTTTACATCCATACCCTTACACTTCATAATTACTTTATTTAAAGAGGCTGCCTCCGACCCTTACTAGTTGGAGGTGGTCTGCGATCAATTTCTAGAGTTACTACATATATTAGGCAGATGTCAACACTACATTTTTTTTAATTAGCTTCTCAGCACTTGTAATATTTACACATATTTCTAAGTCCTATAGTCATTTGGTGCCAGACTTTCATGCCATTATTCAAATTAGAGAGAAATAACCCAGGGGAGAGGAGCATTGAAGGCCAAGCTTGAGCACCTAAAGCATACTGTTAATGTAATAGCTTGATTATCAGAAAGATTAAATCAGAAGAGACAAAGTATTTTGATGTGGGCAGGTTCTATAGATCAACACTTTCTCACTTCCTTCTCAGGAAAAGACATCTTGGAACATATCCCTATTCACTTTAAGTAGGCTTTCTTCAGGACTCACTCTTACTTATTACCTAGTTACACTAGAAAATTTCCTGTTGTATCTAGGTAATGGAAAAATAAGCTTTGGAAGGGAGGTATTATGTTAACGGAGGGATGAAGTTACCATTATAAATTTGTTTAGAGGCACCTGGGATATCTAATATCTATAGTTTCAAAGGGTAAAGACAAATTCATGCATATAAAACTGAAAGGTTCAGGAGCTTTAATGCAAACTGGGTAATGATGATATGTCTGAGGAGGAAAAAAGATATCATGAAAAGGGACTATCCACATACATCTCAGAGTCAGAAGGATTTCAGGTGGAAAAAAGTCAAATAAAACATTTCAATATCTGTTTTATAACTGAGACATATATATATATATATATATATATATATATATATATATATGTATGTATGTATGTATGTATGAAGTAAATTGAGAAATCTGGACAGAACCATTGAAGTGTTCAACTTGCCTCATTCTTTTTATATTATTATAATTCATGTAGTCTATGAATATGAATATGGATATGGATATATAGAGAGCTACATATGTAGAGATCTATATACACATATGCACACATATAAAATATACACACACATGACTGGTAGTAAATATAAATGTTACATATATATATTGATACATGTTTATATGTATGAGCCCGCATGAATATATATATATATGCATTTATGTATACATGTTTGTCCATATTTAGTCAGTCAACAAGCATTCTTTAAGCTTTCTTCATTTACCGTCAAATCCTCTTCTTGCTCTGACTCCATGAATATAATTCCTCACCCCTTTCTCTGTAATTTTCAGTTTCATTGTGTTTTCGTTATCTACTTGATTGTAAGTTCCTTCAGAGGAAGACTGTCTTTCTATTTTTTATTTGCATCCCTGGTGCAATTCACTTCAGTAGGCATTTAATAAAATTGCATTGTATTGTAATATGTTCTATAACTTACTATTGGTCAGGTAGCATACTAAGCAAAAGGTACAAAGTGTATGGGCATGATGAAGAAACGTGTTTTGCATCTTGGTGAGTAATGAAGTGATTGCTGACTCAAAAAGTCTCCTAAAATGGAAGTTCTAAGAAAATCTACCAGGTTGAAAGAAGGTATCTCAGGGAGAGAAGGGTAATTTTGAGATATGAATTTCAGAGGTAAAGGGTGAAGACTTTTCTGTTGCAAAGTGTTGAATTTGTTATGCATCTTGAATTGTCTATTTCCTCCTATAGAACGTAAGGGCTTTGAGGGCAGTGTTATTTTCTTTTTGTTAGCTGGTCTTCACATAGTGACAACTTAATAAATGCCTGCCCATTTAATATATATGCAAGTGGTCTGAAGCCAACAACTTCCTTTTTAGTGAGGCCTTATTAAAATGAAAGCTGTCAAAGCCACATGTGATTGGCCATGTTGAACATAAAGAACATGACAAAATCTTACCCTTTCACCAATTATGAAGGTTTCCTATGGAACTGCTAGTTATGGAAGCTTCTTTATAACATAGAAAACAAAGTTAAAAATGTTTGATAGATAAAGTGATTAGATCAAATGACAGTGTGGCAATAGTTCAATAGTAATACACTAGTTCTACTTAAATAATTTTCCTTTCTCCTAATATCTTTGCTTCACAGTATATTTGGATAAATTATTCTACCAACTCAAAGCTGTGCCATGAAATCAGTATTATTGAATGTGAATCAGGTATAATCACTATAAAATAAGGATTCTCCCTATTATTTCATTCAGCAAAATGGACTTTCTGATCCCCAGTTGCCCAGGCTTTGACTTATAGTAAGATTTTCCTTGAAAACTTTTAGTAATTGTTAGTAGTGAACAAGTTTTGGCATTTGGCAGATTATTATTGATTTTGATTTTCTTGTTAGAAAAAGCATGTAGTCTTGTGTCATTTTATATTTTGGGATGACATCCACCTTCCTTACATTGGCCAAGTTACCAAGCTGCATATGAACAATTCAGAACTGCTTTTTGAGGTTTATCTAGTTGTGGGAGGCAAATGGCTGTGTTAATGTTAAATACACACAATTTATATGCTTCATTTGCATTTGTGTGAGAACAAGGCAAAAAAGAAGGAAAAGTGTATATAGTTGTAATAACATATTTTAATACATAAAATATTGCAATTCAGACTTTTACTACCTACTTATAAATATTCATATTTCAAAGGACAAGTTTTAGATAGCCTTGAAGATGAATATTGAGAAATTCCATATTTCAACATGACCATTGTTTATTAAGCACTAGACATGTAGAAATTGAATATATACATATGTGTGTTTGGCATGAAAGCTTTAATTTTTGAAAATATTGCAATTACATATAAGAAAAATACATTTTTCTTCTTTCAAAACCTGAAAAAGCATTGGGGGAAAAATAGGCCTTTTCATGTCATCCTTTGTTACTGAAGAAGACCATTCCAACAGAGAAATGACGACATGACTTGCATTTGTCTTTGTTTTGAGCGAGGGAAGGCAATGTAAGGTCACCAGCCTCACTTATCCTCTACAGCCATCTGAATCCAGCTACCAGATATTTATCACGATGACTGAAGATGATCCAGGTTGCATTGGGAGGCCTTGGCCCCTTTAGATCAAGGTCTATGAAGGTACTTACTTAGGATGAGGTAATGCCCATTCATTGATTCAGCCTGTTTAAGAAGCAGCCAGGGCATGGCCCCTTTAATGAGACAGAGAAAAGAAAAAGATACCAGGCTGGGAGGGAAACAGTAACAATTACTATCGATAATCAATCTTAAGCCAAGAGGGTCCAGAAGATCCCTTAGGCAGGTACCCATTGGCATCAGAGCTTTAGAGTGCAGTAGGTTTAAGGTTCTGGGAAAAAAAGAAAGGAAAGGAAGGGAAGGGAAGGGAAGGGAAGGGAAGGGAAGGGAAAGAAAAGGAAAGGAAGGGAAGGGAAGTGATTGTCAAAAATTGAAAACAAATAAATTAATTTTAAAAATGAAATAAGTAAAAATCTGTACTTACATTGTTTTCTGGAAAATTATCTTAATAGAACATCACAGTAATCTTCTATTAAAATAACCCTTCAGTGGCTCTCCATTGCACATCAAAAGTATTTATAAAATCCAGATCCTGGTGTTTGAAGCTCATCACAATCTGATTTCATTTTATTTTTTCAACATTACTTCCTCATACTCTCCTTCATATAATGCATGTTTGAAGTTTGCAGCCTCTGTTCTAAATAAAGTATAGATTATTTATATTTTACCCCCCTCTTTCTCTGTGAGGTTATATGCATGCTGTCCCATAGATAGAATGGAATCCTCACATTTCCCACTTTGCAATCCCTTCCTTCTTTCAAGGTCTATTTCAAGTAAAGTGTCATCCATAAAGCATCACCTTACACTATATTCCCAAGATGGAAATGGGGGGAAAGACTCCTTAAATTTTCAGAAAAAGAATTGACCTAGTCTGCATGGTAAGAGATGAGTGAAAACTTTGTAATTCTGTCAAGTGAAACACAGTCGATTGTGCAAATGACTGAAAATTTGTGAACTTGCAAGGAAAATATAAAGAGATTTTAAAAACTGACTTCACATCTTGAGATTTGTAGTTTAGTGGAACAAGAATTGCCTCTTAGTACTGGGAAAAACTGGAATTTCATGTTCGTTGAGCTACAAGACTGACTTGAATTATTGCTAGGAGGTTTTAAATGGATTATCATAATCTGAAAGAAAACACTTTGAGAAGAAAGAGCAAAGGCTGCCTGAGTTAAGCAGCCACAACAGCTGGGGACACATTCTTTCTCTCACCCCTGTCTAGGATTTAATGAATCTGTTTTGACATAATCACTGGCACAGGGGCAGAAGCTGACAAGAAAAATTGAAAGAATGGCTAAGCTGAGATAGAGAAAGGAGACAATGAGCTCAGTCTTCCAGCACTCTACAGTCACCTTGGAACACAAAAAGTTTGCAATATTGCCGAAACTTGAAGAATAAAGTCTGAGAAAAGTGTATCAGAGTTAACAAAATTAAGATAACTTCCTTAACATTTAAAAGAGAAATGTTGATTTATAGGTGAGATTAGAACCTAGGTAGAATGATTTGAGATGTAAGACAGAAAATTAAAACAATGAGTGTAAATGGCCTCTTCTAGAAGTTTGACTGTGAAAGGAAAGATACATACAAAAAAAGAATGATAATTTATGAGTTCAGTCTCTAGAGTCTAAAAGGAAGGGGAAACCAAAAGGTAATTTATACATAATTATGTAGTGAAACCAAAGCAAATAACTACACTTAAGAACTTATAGAAAATTTCAATTATGCCAAAGTCTAAATTTTGTTACCAGTCATACGAGTTGCCCATTTCCTTTTTAATTTCACCACTGGTACATTAAAAGTTTTGGAAGCTAAATACTATTCTGTATGGGAACAAAATAGATTGATTAATTGTACTGCCAATTTATTTTCCTCATTATTGCATATTTATTCAACAATATTATATTCATCAAATTTAGACAGATTAATGAAGGACATGGGGTGAAGTGTATGGTAGGGATTCAGGAAAACTTCAGTGCACAATAAATTAGTAGGGAAAAGAGAGAATATTTTTCTTTTCTTTTTTTTAGGCAAATACTAAAGCTTAAATAGATAATTAGAAAAGAGAAATAAACATTATAAACTTAATATAAAATAAGAAAAGAAAAAAATCATTCCATGTGCACAGCAGAAAATAGGAGAGGATTCAGAACATATAGTAATAACTTTTCACTTCAAAAGTCTATACATTAAATATTGTGTATTAAGTTGAAAGCTATCCATCTTTACTTCCTTGTAGGTTTTCTTTTCTTCTCTGCTGTACACTATTTACTTGGTTCTTTATTCCCCTTCCTCTTTCCTACCTGCCACCCCAAAGCTACAATTGATTGTGTATATTTATACACTCACACCTACATACACATGTATGTATGTGCATATACATAGATATATGCACACATACATAAATACACATCTTCCCTAAGAGATTCTATTCCTATTCTTTGTTTTTATGTTTGTGTATCTCTTTTTCCTTTCTCTCCTAAAGCCTTTACTTTACCTTTTACCTGTTACCTTGTCTTCCTATTACTAAATCTACCCCCACTCCAGCAAGCCCTCCCTTATCCTCCTACTTCCCTAACTCTAAGCACCCTTTTATATCCCCTTGCAACCCATTTCCTCACTCTTCACTTTGAAGATCCCTCCTTTATCCTTTCCCCCCTCCTTATTCCCTTAGAGTTTTATTTCTTTTGAAATTTAGAAGAGATTTATGCTATTCTGGATGCATATGTATTTTCCTTCCTTAACCCATTACCAATTATAGTTGCTTTCCACAATTAATAGCATCTTTCCCCCATCTAATTCCTCCATGTTGATTTTTCTTCCTTCAGTTCATTTGTATAAAATAATTACTTTTTTGCTGTTCTGGAATGGTTTCACTTTTTGAAGTCATGTCACACTCAGATCTACTTCAATTTTTCTTGTACAGTACCCAATTACTAATAACAATCTCAGACATAGTTATGATATTTTCCATACATAAAAGATAAACATTCTACCCTTATTGAGTCACTTGTAATTGGTCATTGGTATGTATTTTATATTGCTCTTGCTTCTTATATGTCAGATATTCTGTTGAGTTCAGGGTTGTTCCTTTTGTTTTGTTTTGTATTGTTTTTAACAAAGTCCTGAAAGTTTGACAGTTGATCAAATGTCCATATTTTTTCATTCATACTTATACTTAGCTTTGCTCAATATGATACTTTTGGCTTGGAGTCCAGTTCTTTTGCTCTTTAGCATATAGTGTTCTAAGACCTGCAGTCTTTTGGTGTCACCTCTGCTAGGTCTTGTGTGATTCTAATTGCAGAACTGCCATATATATTTTTCCCTAGTACTTTGTTTGTGATTTGGTGATTTTGGAATTTGATTAAAATATTCCTGTGAGTTTTCCTAACAGGACCTTTATCAGGTGGAAATGGGTGAATTTTTATCTATTTCTGCTTTTTCTCTTATTCTAATGCTTCAGGACAATTTTCTTTAATTTTTATCTTGCATTATTATATCAAGATTCTTTTTTTTATGAGAGCTTTCAGGGAGTCCATTTATTCTTATGTTTTCTCTTCTTGATCTGTTTTCTAGATCAGCTGTCTTCATTAAGAGAAGTTTCACACTATCTTCTATATTTTCATTATTTATATTTTGGTTTTTTTCTTTTATTTCTTCATCTCTGATAGCTTCAATGACTCCCCCTTGTCCAATTCTGATTTTCAAGGAGTTGTTTTCTTCCTTAAGATTCTGGATTTCCTTCTTTTCTAATTGGTTGACATTTTTTTTCATAATATTCTTGTTTTTCTTGCATTATTCTTGTTTTTCTTTTTAATTTTTCCTCAATCTCTCTTTGGCCGAGTACTGTAATTGATTTCCTGTAGCCTCAAACTGCCCTGTTCCTGTAAATCGCTGATAAGCCTGGGGGGCCTGAGCCCCTAGCCCACTGGTAGTGCTCTTTACCCTCTGAGAAAATTCTGATACCCAAATCACATTCTGCCCAGGGGTAAGGCAGGCTCTAGCTAAGCTCTTCCAGTCATTAGGAGTCAGAATGAACTGACCACTGAGAGTCTCAAGCATGGCTTTGACAAAGGGTGAATTGGGGCCGTGCTTGGTACAAGCCTCTTTGAGAGTCGCTACTCTCTTCCACTCTATAGGTATGTGGCTCCTCCGAACCCCACCGGGGACACTGGGGTCCGCTCTTTCTAGCACAGGAAATGTCCCTACGTCTTCTCCATTCTCTATAGCCTTTCGTATTCCCTTTTCCAAACTGGACGGTGGCCCTGGACTGTCTGACCAATGGAGCATGCTATAAGGAGGCGCAGAGGGAAGACACGGTGTATGCTCCCCTGCTTCGCCTTTCCCATCAGCTAGATGGTGCTCCGAATCTATTTTTTCTCTACACTCCTTAACTTTCTGCTTACCAGGGTTCTCCCCTCCCCTCTCTCCGCTTCCACTCTCATTCCAATCCCGCCCTGGCCTCTCTGGCCCTTCCAAAAGGCTTTTAATTACACCGAATATCAGGAAATCTAAATCCTCCAGCTCCCCGGGGCATTGTTGCTCATAAGCGGTCATTTGTTCTCCGACCACTCCCCATCTTTCTCTTGATATTCCTGTCTGCTCGAGCCAAGGAGAAATTTTCCAAATCCTTTTACAAAATTCTCGGAGGTCGTTTAACTCTATAGTGACCCCCGCCTCCCTGCATTCCCTGTAAAGTATCTCAGCCCAGACCTCCTGTTCCTCTGGCTTTATTACTGGCAATTGATTCCCCATCCCTGTCCTTTTCCCATGGGTGTGGGAAGCTACTCTCACTCTTTCTCTCCTTCCGAATCTAGGATTCGGGACTTGCGTCTTTCACAGCCCCTTCCGGGTGTTCCCAAAGCACCCAGGATATCTGCGCTCCCAGTCCTCTGTTCGGGACGCCAACTGCCAGGCCTAGAGGCCTGAGGGCTACCCGAGTCTTCCCTTACCTCTATCGGAGGCCTTCGGTTGGCCAAACCGGATGCTCGTATGAGAGAAAGGATGTTCCAGAGTCGAACAAGGGTTGAGCTTTATTTCAGGGTCTAGTTACAAGTGCAGGGGAATTCTTCCTTAGGAGGGAGCGAAGAATCTCCCAAGGAGGCAAAGATCTTACAATAAGAGATTGGAAGTAGAAGTATAAGTGGGGAGAGAGGGGGAGGGGAGAGAGGAGAGAGGAAAAGTGGAGCCTTGTTGTCCTCACACGTGACCCCTCCACCCAAGAGAACTTTCAGGCTTTCCTGATCCTACTTAAGCTCTCCAGCTGCATAGTTTGCATCTGAATACCGTGCTGTTAGATAACAATAGTGTGCCCAGATCCGGGACAATCTCGAGGGCGGGGAGACCTCTCTCCCATCACGTTTCTCACGGGAAGAGGCGGAAATACACGAGATAGCTCGGTTCACCTCGATTCCCAGTCGTTTCCTGGGGGGGCCTTGTGAGAACTCTAAGATTTAGAAGTTCCCACCTTTACCCGCCTGAGACTGTCCACATGGAATTGAGCTTCCATCCCCAGCAATGAACATTTCTTAGTCACAGGAGAGAAGTGAGGGTCTCATGTTAAGCCCTCTTTCCCATCTTACAACTAATCATATTGCTAACATCTCTTCTGCTCTGAAACCAGTTAAGTTTTTCTCTCCCCCATGATACTGCCAACTCTGTAATCATCTTATTATTTTCCCATCTTCACTATTCTGTTCTTTTTTATATGTTGATATGAAAGAAGCTATATCTTGATCTAGGAGTCTTTTGGCTAACCAAAGCAGTCATTAGACCTCCTTTTTTCAGGTTTGGATTATGAAATTTAATTGCTATATAGTAAATCTGCCTTTTCAGTGATTGCAACTTGCCATAATTAGTCATCTATTTTAAAGAGTTAAGAAAAAAGAAGTGAATTCAAATTTATAAACATTTACAACAGCACCTTTTGGTTTAACAAAGAATTGGAAACATATCAGCACGTATTAAAGAATTGCTAAAGAAATTATAACATGGCTACATCAAAAGAAATTATATGACTCTCATGTTTTCAGAGACATGTGTGAAATGATACAAATTGAAAGGAGTAGGGCCATGATAATAATGCAAGGGAAAACATCTTTGAGCGACTTCAGAATTCTAATCAGTCAGTGATCACTGTAGTGATAAATCAATCAGTGACAAACATTTATTAAGCATATGTAAGACATTTTGCTAGGGACGCAAATAAGAAGAGTGAAACAATCTATTTAAATTGCTTGCATTCTAACAGGAGATATATACACATATATGCGTATGAATACATGCATGTATATATGTGTGCATATGTGTGAATTATATATATGTGTGTGTAGATATGTAGATATAGTATTTCTATGTAACATAAATATTAAGTGAATGAATAGAAAGAAATGTATTACAAGCTTTTTTGGGAAGAAAAAAGGAGCATCAATGGAGAGGAGCATGAAAGGCTTTGGCTTTCAGGAAAAGATAGATTTTGAGTATCATGTCTTCAGAGGACTGGTGATGAAGTTTAACACTTCTAACCAGAGAGCTGATAGTCAAAGTGTGCAGAATGAGACAGGCATTTTCAGATATGGTGAGTGCTAATGTAATGTTGTTGTGTTTTTGGTGGACAAATGGTGCAGGGGATAGACTAGAGGACTTGGCATCAGTTAGATCTCAGTTCAAATCCTATCAGACACTTACTAATTGTGAGACTTAGAGCAAGTCCTCTAAAATATATTTGCTGCAGTTTTCCCATTTGTAAAATTGAAATACAAATGATGTGTATCTCCTAGGGTTCCTGGGAAAATCAAAATAAAAGTGTGTTTTAAGCCATAAAGTTATATAAATGATAACCATTATTATTATTATTACTGTTGCTATTTTAGTTGACTATACTTATTTGCAATAAGTAGAGGCTCCCATTTGGGAGGTGGAGAGTGAATTGATGGATAGGAATTGAGATTCCTTTTTTAAATAAGAAACAAAAATGCAGCTGTAAAACACCTATTTTTAAATACATGGAAGGAAAACTATATCTTCAGAAAGTGAAATAAAAAATTTGACCATTTTAAATTGAAAATATGTTTTAAAACCTTTATATAATACAAATTGATAATTTCATATGTAGTGATGTTTTTTACATGTTGATTTTTTTTTTGTTAAAAAAATCCCAGCTCGTATAACTCAATAGTGGATGTGATGTCTTCTGATTGGCCTAGTAAGGGCAAAAAAGTACAACACAAATTATATAAGATCAACATCAATAACAGCTAGCATTTTACAAAGGCTACTACTATCAAACTTGAGTGTAGAATATGTTCAGGGATAACTAACTCCTCTGGTATGAGGGCTGCTGAGCTATTTCCAGAGCTACTGTCTACGTTTGTTGTCTATCTAGTCCACCCAACTCTCACCCATGGCTCCAAGAAGCAGTACCATGAGCAGTGGCCAAACCCTAGTAAACCATTACAATAGATAAGCTAAACTAGGAAGAGGGTAAGAGAGGTGCCTCAAACCCTTAGGTGAGTTAGTGGGGGATCTAACCCAAGCATTTGAAGAATTCCCCTGACAGAATGGACAGATGAGAACAATTTGTTCCAACAGCCATGAAGGCAGCTGAAGCAGGTGTTGTGGAGTGCTTAGAGCTTGTTTATACATTGAAGAACAAGTCCATGTACTACATCCTGAGCTATCACCAGTCATTTTGAATTTATCTTGCCACTGGATTCTGATGGCTCTGGTAGAGTGAGGCTGATGATTCTGCATAATTCTGCCTCACTTAAATCCAATTTATGTGTTAATCAAAAGATGTCACTCATACTATTTTTACCTACCTCAAAATCCTGTGGTGGCATCAAGGGATGAAGCAGCAGATGTGGATGTATTCACATCCTTGCAAACAAGTGGCACAGGTCATAGGGATATCTTCTCACTTCAACGAAGGAACAATGGGTTGCCACCACCTGGAGTGTCTGAGCAGTCTTCTCAAAGGACTGTACTGTTCACCTCCTGGCATGAGGGAGGGGCTAGCAAAGGCACCTTAAATTTTTTTGCTGGCCTGCTTACCTTGGTAAGTAGGGATCACACTGTGTGGTAGAAATACAAAAAAAAAAAAAAATGTCAAAAAAAACTTTTGCAAAGATGATTCCACTTATCATTGGTACACAGAATTTACACATGCTTGCTGATAACATGAAATCCAGTTTACCTGTAAAACAGCTCTTGGTAGACAGGCTGTAAGCTAAGACTAAAATAGAAACAGAGTTGTGCATGCTTTCTTGTTTGAAGATGATTGTGAACTCAATGTAAAACAAAGTATGAATTGATTCTCTACTGCTTTGCCTAATAACTTACACCAAGAAAACACAGGCTCTTCACTATTCAGCTCTACCGCATCTGTACATGGTACCACCATTTACAGAAAATGGAGAAATATTGAATGCTGGGAATAACTTCAGTTAACTTGCTAGTACAATTTCTTGGAATATATACATAGATGATGAAGTTGACACACACATTGCCAGAGTTAGCTCTGAGTTGGGAGGCTTTGACGAAAAAGTGTGAGAGTGAAGCAATATGACATTGCCTACCAAACTGAAAGTCTACAAAGTCACTGTGCTGAATTCATTGCAGTATGACTGTGACATCTGGATAGTATACCAGTGCCATACCAGGAAACTGAGTTGCTTCCATTTGTATTGTCTTCAGATGATTCTGAAGCTCACCTGGCAAGAGGTCTTTTCTTGAGATAAACTGCCAAGCATTCAAATTCTACTTTTCCAATAGACTGATCATTCTGCCAAAAGTACATTTCCTAAAAGACTATCTTATGGAGGACTCACAAGGCAAACATACACAATGAGGTAATGAGAAATGATATAAGTATGGTTTCAATTTCTCTCTGAATAGCTTTGGAATTGATTACATGACATAGGAGACACTTTCAGAGACTTTCTCAGAATGATATGCCTTCATCATAGGGAGTGCTGGGCTCTATTTATGAAGGAAATTGCAGTATTTCCAAAGAAAAGTGAGATACACAAATTCAGGAACATTTGCATTCAAAATGTTCATATGGACTATTTGTGTGCCATTGGTAGTTGGCCCTTCTTAGCTCATATTGTTCTGATCAACCATATTTGAACATATTCTATGCTGACTCCAACATAATAATGTCATTTAGGTCCTCTTCAAGAATGACAGAAAACAACCAACTAACCATGTTCCAGGTGTTATGCTAAATGTTTTAGATAGCTTATTTATTTTTTAAAATCACAACAAATATGTGACTTAGGTGCTATTATTATCCTCATTCTTTAGTCGAGGAAAGAGAGACAAGCTGAATTAAATGATTCATCTACAATCAAACAACTAGTAAGTGTCTAAAGCTGTACATGAACGTAGGGCTTCCTGATTGCAAGTTCATTGTTCTCTCCACTGGAGGTGGGGACTTACAAGACTTTATTCAAAATCCAGATCTGTGCATAATTAGGTAAGTTGTTACTTTACCTTTGTGGACTTGTTTCTTAATTGAAATAGAAGAAGATTGGTCAAAACAATATTTCATGCCCCTCAGGCTCTATCACTCAAAGGTATTAACATGTTATTGTTGTTGGATACAACACTTTGTACATCTCTTTCTAAGAAATGTTACCAATTTGCTTTCCTTTTTGAATTTATGCCTAAACTATGTACTGCCTTTCAAAATCAGACTTATGGATAATTTGAAAATATTAACATTTTTGACTGTTTCATAGAAGAGATATTATCATTTTTCACATGTGAAAACAAAGAGGTGTTTTCTTTGGTGTCTTACTATTAGGTGGTTTTTGCCTCATCAATTAAATCTACAAGATTGAGATGTCACCTGGGAGGGAAGAACCAAAAAGGCAGCGTAAAAGCAGGGACTTGGTTGAGTTCTTCCCAAACTCTGCCAAATACCTGTAAAAAATGACTATAAACAAATTCTGGAGCTGTGCAACCCACAGAATGATGGTATGAAGCAAATCCTTAGCCCAAGAGAGCTTGGAAGGTAGATGGGATGCCAGGCCTAGAGGCCTGTGGGCTACCCGAGTCTTCTTACCTCACCTCCCGAGGTCTTCGGTTGACCAAACCGGATGCTCGTATGAGAGAAAGGATGTTCCAGAGTTGAACAAGGGTTGAGCTTTATTTCAGGGTCTAGTTACAAGTGCAGGGGAATTCTTCCTTAGGAGGGATAGAAGAATCTCCCAAGGAGGCAAAGATCTTACAATAAGAGATTGGAAGTAGAAGTACAAACGGGGAGAGAGGGGGAGGGGAGAGAAGGAGAAGAGGAAAAGCAGAGCCTTGTGTCCTCTTTGGCTCCTCACGTGCTAAGAGAGCTTTCAGGCTTCCCTGATCCTACTTAACTCTCCAGTCGCATAGTTTGCATCTGAATACCGTGCTGTTAGATAACAATAGTGTGCCCAGATCCAGGACAATCTCGAGGGCGGGGAGAGCTCTCTCCCATCACGTTTCTCATGGGAAGAGGCGGAAATACACGAGATAGCTCGGTTCACCTCGATTCCCAGCCGTTTCCTGGGGGGGTCTCGTGAGAGCTCTAAGATTTAGAAGTTCCCACCTTTACCCGCCCGAGACTGTCCACACGGAATTGAGCTTCCAACCCCTGGGAAGTGTCTATCATGCCAGGCAGGGAGCAGAACACAATCCAGCATGAGCTGTACAAGTACAGACAGGGCCTGAGCTTCCCTGGGCGTGGGCAGAAGGTGAAACTGAATCACAAGCAGCTGTGGTGGTTTCCAGAGTTCTGAACCTCAAAATGCTGAGGCCAGAAGGTAAGTGGAAAAAACCTGTCAGACATTTGTGAAACAGTAGCCTAGTCCAGCCCTAACTCCAGGGCTGCAGAGGGGAAGAGGAGCCTATGGCAGCCACAGGAGCAACAGCAGCATTAGTGACTGTTTCTGGAGCTCCAAGCCCACAGATTGGGGGGATCTAGTGGTGGACAGTACACCCCCGACCTCACTAGAAGCAGAGAAGTAACTTGACAAAGAGTTCAAAAGTCAAGTAATTGACTGAGGAAATGATAAAAAAGAGGAAAAAATCACTATATAGAATCTTACTTTGGAAACAAGGAAAATCAAAACATAAAATCAGAAGACAATAAAGTAAATACTCCTATATCCAAATTCTCAAGAAAAATATAACTTAGTCTAAGGCCATGGAAGAGCTCACAAAGAATTTTGAAAATCAAGTAAGAGAAGTAGAGGAAAAATTGGGAAGATAAATGAGTTATGGAAGAAAATCATGAAAAACAAGTCAACTGTTTGCTAAAAGTGACCCTAAAAATGCTGAAGAGAATAAAACTATAAAAAATAGACTAACCCAAATGTCAAAAGAGATCAAAAAAGCCAATGAGGAGAAGAATACCTTAAAAAGCAGAATTGACCAAATGGAAAAGGAGGTTCAAAAGCTCATTGAGGAAAATAATTCCTTCAAAATTAGAATGGAAAGGATGGAAGCAAATGAATTTATGAGAAATTAAGAAATTATAACACAAAACCAAAAGAATGAAAAAAAAATAGAAGAAATACCTCATGGGAAAAGCGACTGATTTGGAAAATAGATGCAGGGGAGACAACTTAAAAGTTATGGGACTCTCTCAAAGCCATTATCAGAAAAAAAAAAAAGACCAGACATCACCTTTCAAGAAATTATCAAGGAACACTGCCTTGATATTCTAGAACCAGAGTGTAGAAGAGATATTGAGAGACTCAATCACCTCCTAAAAAAAATCCCAAAAGGAAAACTCTTAGGAATGTTGTAGGTAAATTTCAGATTTCCCAGGTGAAAGAAACAATATTGCACGTAGTCAGAAAGAAACAACATGAGTATTGTGGAATCACAATCAGGATAATACAAGATCTATCAGCTTCTGCATTAAGGAATTCAAGGGCTCGGAATGTGATATTCCAGAGGTCAAAGAAGATATGTTGAAACCAAGAATCACCTACCCAGCAAAACTGAGTATAATAGCTCAGAGGAAAAAATGGTCATTCAATGAAATAGAGGATTTTCAAGCATTCTTGATGAAAAGACCAGAGCTCAATAAAAAATTTGACTTTCAAATACAAGAATCAAGAGAAGCATGAAAAGGTAAAAAGGAATGAGAAATCATAAGGGACATACTGAAGTTGAAAGATAGTATTTGTAGCCCTTGAAATTTTTCTTAGTATTAGAGTAGTTGGAGGGATATCTATATCTGTCTATCTATCTATCTATCTATCTATCTATCTATCTATCTATCTATCTAGATATATCTAAATACATACACATATAGATAGATAGATAGACATATAGGTACATACACATATATATATATAGATATAGATATAGATACACACACACACACACACACATATATATATGTATATATATATATGTGTGTATATATATATATATATATAGACAGATAGCACAGGGTGAGTAGGATATGAAGGAATAATATCTAAAAAATTAAAGAATATATTGGAGGAATATATTGGAAGGAGAAAGGCAGAAATAGATAGAATGAGGTGAATTACCTCTCACATAAAAGAGGTAAGTGAAAACTTTTACAATGGAGGGGAAAAGGAGGGAGGTAAGAGGAAGAGAGGCAATCTTACTCTCATGGTTTTTGTCCTTCATTCTCAAAGAGGACAAAAATGACATCACCATGATAAAGTGAAGTTTCAATGTATATGACAGTGGGTGATCAGACCAAATGAGCTCGGAATGCTCTACCACAGATTGGATATAGTACTTGTGAACATTTGGGGTGGTTACTCCAAATTTGTGCATCTTACATTTTCTTTTTGTTGTTTCAATTTTGCTTTGCCCATAGAGCACAGCACCTTTTCTTTTGTGTGCATGCCCTGTTGAGTGGTCCTGTGCCAGTGTCTCCCATGTTGCACACTCAAATCCAGTGTCCTTGAGAGAGACCTTGAGAGTGTCCTTGTATCACTGCTCTCATAAGATCTGGCTTAATGAGGGAATAACATGCTCACTCAATTTGGTAAGAAAATCTATTTTACTCTATAGGCAAGCAGGGAGGAAGCATCGATGATGGGACAACAAATGGGAGGAGGGAGTAAATAGAAGCAAATAAATGGGCGGGCTGGATGTGTTGTAGGGAAATGTATTTTGTCTTTCACTACATGAATATTATGGAAGTATTTTGCATGATCACACGTACAAACTATATAACATTGCTTGACTTTTCAATGGGGGTGGGTGGGTAGGAAGGGAGACAAGTTGGAACTCAACGTTTTAAAAAAAAGACTGTTAAAAATATTTTTTACATGAAACTGGGAAATAGGATATACAGTCAATGAGGTATGGAAATCTATCTTGTCCTATAAGAAAATAGAGGGGAAAGGGATAAGAGAAGGGAATGTGATAAAAAGGAGGGCAGGTTATAGAAAGGGGCTAATCAGAATGAATCCTGTCTTGGGGTAGAGGGAGGGAAGACACAGGGAAAAATTGGAACTGAAAATCTTGTGGAAGTGAATGTGAAAACTAAAAATATATAAATTAAGAAAAAGAAAATCAATAAGATTGAAATTTCTGAAAATGTATGATGCCAGTGCAAGAAATATGCCCTTTTCCACACTATGGTTCTATCATATTTTTCAGTCTCATATACCACAAAGTAAGGACTTTCATAATGACAAACACTTTCTTCTCCAAAAAAGTTTCACACATGTATTTTGATATTTTGTACATCATACTCCTATGAATCAGGTTGACTGACTTTTACTTCTTGGTATCATCTCATGCTGGGTTTCAAGAAGCAAGAGAAAAACTAATATTAATTTTGTCCTATATATATATACAGGACATTAAACCAAAGAATTTTTGTGGAACAACCTTTAGATATATGATTTCAGAGAAATCAGGAATACACATGTGTGTATAAACATGCACCTAAAGTAGTTGTATAAATACACATTGTATGTGTTCTTTTTCTTACACATGTACTCAAATTTATGTGTACATGCATGCATGGCTGCATGTGTGCTTCTGAAGGACCTCCCCATCTATAGGGAATCTTATCTATTTGGACACTGCAATATATCCTTTTTGAAAATAGTGAATGTCTTTGGCAAATATATCTCTGTTTTAAGCCTTGCTTGACATTACATCAAAAATGTAATTGAAGAGGTATTTGTTGTTTGTGCCCTTTATCAAGGAATTTTCTATGATGCTAGCATATGTATCTAAACCACTTATTGATAGGAGAGACTTGAAGGCTTCATTTTGATTCAGTGAGTCAATGCTTATATTTTTTGATAGTATGCAAAAGACTGTGAAATCAAAGTAGTAGGTGAATCTATGAAGAGAAGCATGCATCACAGGCATAAATATGAGGAATTGATGAGTTACAATGTGTATTGATTAGTATTCATATCAATGATATAATGTATCTAAGAATTGTGTCTGTGTGTACATGTGTTTATGCATGTGTGCATGTTTGTGAGTGAAAATACTGTGTAGTGCGTATAAAGCCAGGCTTGAAGGGATGAAAATTTGGGTTAAAGCTCTACCTCTGACGTATACCAGTTGTATGTCCCTAGGCAAGACAATTCTTTTTCCTGGGTCTCATTATCCTCACCTAGATAATGAGAGTATCTTATCATATGCACTTAAATGGTAGACATATTTTTCTAAGCTCCAAAGATCTCAGTTACTCAAACTACTCTCTAAATGTATGATTCACATGATGTATTCATCTAATAGTCAGCATCACAAAAAGGATTTTCTAATTGGGAATTCCTGAAAACAGTAAATCATAGGCCCAGATTATACTACACTATACATTGTACTGCATTATGGTACATTGTGTGGTGCTGTAATGTATTCTACTTCACTATGTCATGTTATATAACATATCATCTCTTAAGGGGCAGGTAGGTTACATAATAGATAAAGAGTTAGGCTTAGAGTCAGGAAGAACTCAATTTAACTACAGCCTCCAAGATTTACTATCTGTGTCACCCCAGGCAAGTCACTTTAATCTTCTTTGCCTCAGTTTTCTCATATGCCAAATGTTCTGAAGAAAGAAATTTCAAAATAACTTCAATATCTTTCCCAGGACAATCCTAAATGGGGTCAAGAAGAGTCAGATATGACTGATATGACTGAACAATAACAAGAAAATCATATTATGTCATATATTTTATCATTCATATATCATATCTTATACTCAGAGACATATATCATGGAGGAAAATTTCCTACACACATTTATGTATTCGCATAAATGCAAACATAAAATTATCTTCAAAATGCAATTCAACATTTTGTTCATATTTTGATTATAATCCCTACAGTCTCAGTAATTTTCTAAAAATACATGGGTAGTAAACTATAATATAAGCAGAATATCTTTTAATGTAATTTTTTAAGTAGTCATCACTGTTCGCCTATAGAACTTAAAGAAAGTCAACATGAGAAACCCTCTTATGTTCAAAATAGTATTTCCTTTTCAAACATGCTGCCACAGCTTTATGATGTTTCATAAAGCAATATCATTCCATATTAGAAGTAGACTTCTTATACCACAAATATATTTCAAATATATGCGTGTATTCATGTATTTATATACATGCTTATGCATATTTGTGTTCATTAACATATACCTACACTTAAAAAAAGAACCCAGAAAAGTGTAGAATTATGCAAAATGGTCCCCACTCTTAGCACAGTCCATTTTTTTGGCAATATTTTGTCAAAAAAAGAAGTGGTAGAGCTAGAAATACAAATGCAAAGCAAGTCTGATGAAGAAAAACTGTGTTTTCTTCTCAGTCCTACTAAGCAGTTGATGTAGCTTTGACAGTTTTGTGTCAGAAAATGACCATTAACCTCTACTCTATGAACGAAAGCCCTTCTAAGGAAATGGGGAAAAAATACTGATTATCCAATCGCTCTGCCCCTGTCTCTCTCTATTTCTTTGTCTCTGTCTTTCTCTCTGTATGTAATAAATTCCCTTTGTATACAAACACATAGGCACAAATATACATCATCTGCATGACTGATTTAATTAATTCACTTTACAAATGTGGGCAGGAACCTTTTGTTCATCTTATAGCTTTAAAAGATTTCCTGGGGGCACTGATGGGTTGCATGACTCTTTGCCAGGGTCTTGCAGCCAATATATTTAAGAGGCAGGATTGGAACCAAGGTTTTGACTTTGAATCAGGATCTTTATCCATTTTTCCAGGCTGCCTCTCAGGGGAATATATTTCTCTAAGTTCTGTGGGAAATAACCCTATGTACAACTTTCAAAGGCTCAGATAACTGTTACTATTTTAAACAGCTTTCTACATAAAGGAATACAAGGACAAAGTCCCAATACTCAGGAGAAGAAAAATGCCTTTTAAAAAACTGTTTGAAAAGCTATACAATTTCTACAAAGAAGCCTCCTACAGCCCTTTGAGAAGGCAAAAGGGACTTTTAAGTGCTACATTTTTACTCTTTTCAACTTGCAGCTATATTTTCTGTTTCACAATGCAGTTCTGCACATGGAGGGCTTTATTTTTATAGGTATTGGGAATCTGCTCTTAGAATTCTTGCTAATCATTGTCACTATGAGGACCACCACTAAATGAGGACAGGAAAAGAAGAATATTAGACCTCAGAGAAATTTTTAAAGGCACAATCATTATATTAAAAAGAATATATCCTTAAATATCAGCCACACAGGATATTACAGGAAAATCATGAATTCAGTACTACAAACACAAAATATTCTTGTTATCCATCAAGAACATTTCTGAAGTGTCTCCTTCCCTATGGTGCTAGGACCATTTGCTGTGCAAAAAGAAAGACATTCACATGTTCATTTCTTTTTGGAGCTAAAGATCCAAAACTGAATGTACATCTCATCAAATACATAGATTAATAACAGTTAACATGTAAGATATTTAGAAATGTGTATAATTGTAGACATGATAATAGACATGTAGATGTCTATTTTCTTCTATTTTTTAATAAAGACAACATGACAATAGGATATACTGTTAATTTTACTCTATGGAGGTAAGATTATACATTGATATATCGATATTGAGAGTTATGTGCCTCAGTTGGTTAGAATTAAGGGGAATTTCTGTCCAAAACATTAGTATTGTAGAAAATGTAACAGGAGGGATGCATAGAAATAAGTAAGTGAAACTACTTCTCAACATGTGAGTGGACTAGATTATCCATATCCATGTCATGATTTTGAGAGTGCTGGGGTGGGCCCTTTCTCATTCTGAAAATTTTCTCTGCTATCTATTGTCTAATGTTTCAGATTTTGTCATTAGAATTCTATTCTGTCACCTTAGATCTCTGATCACAGGCAATATTCAGCAAGGCTACATTTTAGTATCTGTCATTTCCATTTTATTAATATATTTTGTATTTCAATTTTGTCTTTATTTTTTATGTATTTATTTATTTTAAGTTTTAAGCATTCATTTCCACAAAATTTTGATTTCCAAATTTTCTACCCATCTCTCCCCTCCCTCCACCCCAAAATGTCTTGCATTCTGATTGCCTTTCCACGAATGTGCCCTCCCTACTAACACCCCTCCACTCCCTTATCCCGATCTTTTCTCCTGTAAGGAAAGATAAATTTCTATATCCCATTACCTGTATTTCTTATTTCCCAGTTGTATGCAAAACCAGATCTCAACATTTGTTCTTAAAACTTTGAGTTCCAGCTTCTCTTCCTTCCTCCCTCCTTACCAAACCCCACTGAGAAGGCAATCAATTCAATATAGGCTATATATGTGCAGTTTTGCATATGACTTCCATAGTAGTCATGTTGTGTAAAACTAATTATACTTCCTTTCATCCTGTCCTGGCCTCCATTTCTTCCATTCTCTCTTTTGACCTTGTCATTCCCCAAGACTCTTTACTTCTATTTGCTCCCTTCTCCCATTTGCCCTCCCTTCCATCATCCCTCCTACCCATGCTTATCTCCTTCTCCCCTATTTTCCTGTAGGGTAAGGTAAATTTTCATACCAAATTGAGTGTGCATGTTATTCATTCCTTGAGCCAAGTGTGATGAGAGTAAGCTTCACTGTTTCCCTCTCACCTCTCTCCTTTTCCCCTCCATTGGAAAGTCTTTCTCTAGCCTCTTCTATGAAACATAATTTGCCTCATTCCATTTCTCTCTTTCTCCTCATGATATATTCCTCTCTCACCCCTTAATTTTATTTTATTTTTTTATTTAATTAAATTTATTTATTTAACTTTTGACATTCATTTTCACAACATTTTGGGTTACAAATTTTCTCCCCTTTTATCCCCTCCCCCGCCAAACACCAAGCATTCTAATTGCCCCTATGACCAATCTGCTCTCTCTTCTATCATCCCTCTCTGCCCTTGTCTCCGTCTTCTCTTTTGTCCTGTAGGGCCAGATAGCTTTCTATACCCCTTTACCTGTATTTCTTATTTCCTAGTGACAAGAACATTACTCGACAGTTGATCCTAACACTTTGAGTTCCAACTTCTTTGCCTCCCTCCCTCTCCACCACTTCCCTTTGGAAGGCAAGCAATTCAATATAGGCCAAATCTGTGTAGTTTTGCAAATGACTTCCATAATAGTTGTGTTGTTTAGGACTAACTATATTTCCCTCCATCCTATCCTGTCCCCCATCACTTCTATTCTCTTTTAATCCTATCCCTCCCCATGAGTGTCGACCTCGAATTGCATTCTCCTCCCCATGCCCTCCCTTCTATCATCCCCCCCCACCCTGCTTGTCCCCTTGTCCCCCACTTTCCTGTATTGTGAGATAGGTTTTCATACCAAAATGAGTGTGCATTTTATTCTTTCCTTTAGTGGAATGTGATGAGAGTAAACTTCATGTTTTTCTCTCACCTCCCCTCTTTATCCCTCCACTAATGAGTCTTTTGCTTGCCTCTTTTATGAGATAATTTGCCCCATTCAATTTCTCCCTTTCTCCTCCAAATATATTGCTCTCTCACTGCTTGATTTCATTTTTTTTTTAAGATATGATCCCATCCTCTTCAATTCACTCTGTGCACTCTGTCTCTATGTATGTGTGTGTGTGTGCATGTGTGTGTGTGTAATCCCACCCAGTACCCAGATACTGAAATGTTTCAAGAGTTACAAATATTGTCTTTCCATGTGGGAATGCAAACAGTTCAACTTTAGTAAGTCCCTTATAACTTCTCTTTGCTGTTCACCTTTTCATGGTTCTCTTCATTCTTGTATTTGAAAGTCAAATTTTCTTTTCAGCTCTGGTCTTTTCATCAAGAATGCTTGAAAGTCCTCTATTTCATTGAAAGACCAACTTTTGCCCTGAAGTATTATATTCATTTTTGCTGGGTAGGTGATTCTTGGTTTTAGTCTTAGTTCCTTTGACTTCTGGAATATCCTATTCCATGCCCTTTGATCCCTTAATGTAGAGGCTGCTAGATCTTGTGTTATCCTGATTGTATTTCCACAATACTTGAATTGTTTCTTTCTAGCTGCTTGCAATATTTTCTCCTTGACCTGGGAACTCTGGAATTTGGCCACAATGTTCCTAGGAGTTTCTCTTTTTGGATCTCTTTCAGGCTGTGTTCTGCGGATTCCTTGATTATTTATTTTGCCCTCTGGTTCTAGAATCTCAGGGCAGTTTTCCTTGATAATTTTATGAAAGATGATGTCTAAGCTCTTTTTTTGATCATGACTTTCAGGTAGTCCCATAATTTTTAAATTGTCTCTCCTGGATCTATTTTCCAGGTCAGTTGTTTTTCCAATGAGATATTTCACATTATCTTCCATTTTTCCATTCTTCTGGCTTTGTTCTCTGATTTCTTGCTTTCTCATAAAGTCCTTAGCCTCCATCTGTGCCATTCTAATTTTGAAAGAACTATTTTCTTCAGTGAGCTTTTGAATCTCCTTTTCTATTTGGCTAATTCTGCTTTTGAAAGCATTCTTCTCCTCATTGGCTTTTTGAACTTCTTTTGCCAATTGAGTTAGGCTAGTTTTCAAGGTGTTATTTTCTTCAACATTGTTTTGGGTCTCCTTTAGCAGGGAGCTGATCTGCTGTTCATGCTTTGACTTCATGTCTCTCATTTCTCTTCCCAGCTTTTCCTCTACCTCTCTAACTTGATTTTCAATACTCTTTTTGAGTTCTTCCATGGCCTGAGCCCATTGGGTGGGCTGGGACACAGAAGCCCTGATTTCTGTGTCTTTACCTGATGGTAAGCATTGTTCTTCCTCATCAGACAGGAAAGGAGGAAATGCTTGTTCACCAAGAAAGTAACCTTCTATAGTCTTATTTCTTTTCCCTTTTCTGGGCATTTTCCCAGCCAGTGACTTGACCTCTGAATATTCTCCTCACACCCACCTCGCCTCCTGATCCTCCCAGCCAGTGTTTGGGGTCTGAGATTCAAATGCTGCGTCCAGCCTTAGGGCTTTTGGCGGGGGCAGGGCTGCTATTCAGTGTGAGATTAAGTTCAGATGCTGAGGTTGGGGCAGGGCCGCCTCTCAGGCTCAGTTCCCTCAGGGGGTTTATGCATAGACCTTCCACAATGGATCCAGGCTCCTGCCCCCTTGGGGAGCCCCAGTCTGCAGCCGCCTCTCAGCTTCTACCTCCCGAGGGTGCCTGAGTTATGGGGGCACCCCACTCCCCTCTCGACCTGCCAAAGAGACTCTCTCACCGACCCCTGTCACCTGTGGGTGGAGGGACTTGTGTGGCCGCTGGAGATCCCGTCCCTGAAGCCTGCTCAGATCTGTTTCTCTCTGTGCCGCGGCCGCGGCAGGTCTGGGCTGGGCTCCGCGTCTGCAGCGTGACAGACCTTTTGGGAGAGGTTTGCAGGTCGCTCTGTGGGTGGAGGGACCCGCATGGCCACTGGAGATCCCGTCCCTGAAGCCTGCTCCGATCTGTACCTCTCGGTGCCATGATTGCAGCAGGTCTGGCCCCTTAATTTTATTTTTTAGATATGATCACTTCCTACTCAACTCACCCTGTGCTCTCTGTCTCTGTTTCTGTCTCTCTGTCTCTCTCTCTGTATATATATATATATATATATATATATATATATATATATATATATATATATATATATATATATATATATACACACACACACACACACACACATATATATATACACACATATGTATGTATATATACATATGTGTGTGTGTGTGCGTGTGTAATCCCTCCAATAGGGATAATTTCAAGGTAATGAGAAAAGTTTCAAAAGTTACAAGAATTAACTTATCATGTGGGAATGTAAACAGTTCAACTTCAGTAAGTCCCTTGTGATTTCTCCTCCCTGTTTACCTTTTCATGCTTCTCTTGATTCTTGTGTTTGAAAGTAAAATTTTCTTTTCAGCTCTGGTCTTTTCATCAAGACTTCTTGAAAGTCCTTTGTTTCATTGAATAGCCATTTTTTCTCCGGAAGTATTATACTCAGTTTTTGCTGGGTAAGTGATTCTTGGCTTTTATACTTGGACTCCTGGAATATCATATTCTAAACCCTATGATCTTTTAATGTAAAAACTGCTAGATCTTGAATTATCCTGATTGTATTTCCACAATACTCGAATTGTTTCTTTTTTGGCTACTTGCAATATGTTCCCCTTCACCTGGGAAGTCTCAAATTTGGCTACAATATTCCTAGGAGTTTCTCTTTTTGGATCTCTTTCAGGAGGTGATCAGTGGATTCTTTCAATACTTATTTTGCCCTGTGGTTTTAGAATATCAAGGCAGTTTTCTTTTCATTTCTCTTCTTAATATTTCCTCCACCTGTCATACTTGATTTTCAAAATCCTTTTTGAGATCTTCTATGGCCTGACCTTCTATGGACCTCCACTTTGGAGGTTTTGGATGCACAGGTCCTCACCGCTAGGTCTTCCTCTGATGGCATACATCTCTCCTCCTCATCTGAAGGGATGGAAGAAAGTACCTGCTCACGAAGAAAGTAACCCTCTATTCTCATTCTTTTTACCTTTTTTGGGCATTTTCCTGGTCAGTTACTTGACTTTTGAGTCAATCAGAATTAGCCAAATGGAAAAGGAGGTTCAAAAGCTCACTGAAGAAAATAGTTCTTTAAAAATTAGAATGGAACAGGTAAAAGCTAATGATAAACACACACACATTATGTATATATATATATATATATATATATATATATATATATATATATATATATATATAGAGAGAGAGAGAGAGAGAGAGAGAGAGAGAGAGAGAGAGTGAGAGAGAGAGAGAGAGAGAGAGCACAGGGTGAGTTGCAGAGGAAAGGATCACATATAAAAAAAATTCAGGGGTGAGAGAGGAATATATTGCAGGGAAGAAAGGAAGGAGTGGAATGGAGCAAAGTATCTCTCATAAAAGAGCCAAGAAAAAGCTTTTTCAATGGAGGAGGAAAGGGAGGAGGTGAGACAGAAAAAGTGAATCTAAATCTCATCATATTTGGTTTAAGGAGGGAATAACATACTCACTAAATCTGGTATGTAAATCTATCTTACACTACGGGAGATAAGTGGAGAAGGGGATAAGTGGGGTAGGGGTGATGGAAAGGAGGACAGGTGGGAAGAGGGAGCATTTAGAAGTAAACACTCTTGAGGCAAGACAAGGTCAATAGAGAAAATAGAAGAAATAGGGGGCTGAATAGCATGGAGGGAAATATAGTTAGTCTTACACATGGAAGTCATATGCAAAACTACACATATATAACCTATATTGAATTGCTTGCTTTCTCAGGGGTGATGGGTGGGGAGCGAGGAAGGAAGAGAAGTTGAAACTCAAAGTTTTAGAAGTAAAAACAAAGTTTTAAAAACCATTTTGCATACAAATGGGAAATAAAAAATACAGTGAGTGAGGTATAGAAATTTATCTTGCCCTACAAGACAAGAGAGAAGATGGGGATAAGGGAAGGGAGGGGTGTTAGAAGGGAGGGCACATTGGTGGAAGAGGTAATCAGAATGCAAGGTGTTTTGGGGTGGGGAGAGGAAGAGATGGGGAGAAAATCTGGAACTCAAAATTTTGTGGAAATGAATGTTGAAAACTAAAGATTAAAAAGAAACATTAAAAAAAGGAAAAATAAAAGAAGAGATCAGGGGAAATCTAAGGATCTGAGAGGCCAGAAAGGGTAGGTGCAGAATTGGAAGAAGATCAGGTATTCTTGAATTAAACTATGCCTACTTTAACAATTTCTGTAATTTGATAAATATTTATTGACAACTAGATGCCAGATACTGTACCTGCATCTGGATACAAATCAGAAAAAATAGGCCCTGCTCTCAAGAAGCTTAGAAAGCTAATAAGGAAAGACAAGTAAGAAAGGAGGAAGGAAAGGGAGGAAAGCCAAAGAGTACTTGGTTTAGAGCCATCTGTTTCCATGGAGTTGACACCAGGCAGATAAATATTACAAAACAGAGTGAACTTGAAGTTCAATTCTGCCCTCTATAAAGGAGGAAACTGAGAGGAATTTAATATTCCAACTCTCTAGTTCCCTAATGAAAAGGGAAAAGAGTCTGAAGGTATCCAGGTCTGAATTAGAAACATAGTGATGAGATTAAAAGAGATAGCATGGAGGTTTGATTCACTGGACCTGACTGGGCCTTACAGCAATTTGTTGTTCATTTCAGTTTTTTCTTTTTTAAGTTGGCAAAGATCTTAGAGTAGTTAGTCATTTCCTTCTCCATCTCTTTTTACAGGTGAGAAACTGAGGCAAACAGGGTTAAGCAACTTGCTTGGGTCAAGCAACTAGTAGTCATCTGAGGCCAGATTTGAACTATGGAAGATGAGTTTTCCTGACTCCAGACCTGGTTTTGTATTCACTGTCCCATCCACCTGGAATCTATGATTCATGGGTCTCTCTCCTAGTCACTCCTGATAAAAATCTTACCAGAGTCCTTCTTAATTGGCTGATCCTTCCCTGGGAAGGTTGTCATCTACCTGAAAGCCTGTGTGGCTTCAGAAATAGCCAAGGAATGGTTGATATGTTGCTTGCTGCCCAACACGTCTAATAGAAATGCCAGGCATAGAATCAAGGTCTGTATACAATGTTTGTAGATCTGACCAAGGTCTCTGTTGCTGTCGCTCATGAGGGCTTATGGAAAATTACATCAAAATTTGGTTGCCAGTTGAAGTTCATCAGCAATTGTTCATCAATTTCATGACAGAATGCTTGACTGGGTTCTGGTTAATGGGTAATGCTCTCATGCTTCCCTGGTCACCAGTGGAGTAAAACAAGGCTGTGTGCCTGCTCCCTTGCTTTTTTAACATGATGTTTCCAGCCATGTTATCAAATGTTTTCTTTGGAGATGAACACAGCATCAAAGTCAGCTACTGCAGTGATGGCAAATTTTTCAACTTGAAAAGGCTACAAGCCAAAATCAAAGTGGAGGGAGTGTTGATGTGATTGTGCATGCAGTGCAGTCTCTGAATCTGAGATGCAACTAAGTGTGAATCAATTCTCTCCTGCTTTTGCTAATTTTGGCCAAACAATTAATACCAAGAAAACACAAGGGCTCAATCAGTCTCCACCACACCATCCATATGTGGAACAGTTGGTTACAGCATTTGAAGTAGCTTTGAATGCTGTGAATAAGTTCACTTACCTTTGCTATGTATACTTGGATTTACACATTGATAATGAAACTGATAAACACATTGCCAGAGCTAGCTCAGTAGGCTCTGAAGGAATGTATGGGGGAGAAGAAGTAGTAGACTGACTACCAAGGTAAAGGTTGCCCTGATCTCATTGTTGTATGCATGGGAAACTTGGAGAGTATACTAGTGCCATGCCAGGAAACTGAATCACTTCATTTGAATTGCCTTAGGAAGATTCTGAAGATCCCCTTGTAGGACAAGATAGCAGACAAAGGTACTTTCTCACTATAAACTGCCAAACATCCACACTTTGCTGCAGAAAGCATAATTCATATAGGCTCACCACATTGTTTGAATGCAGAACTTAAGCTTGCCAAAGTGACTATTTTATGGAGAATTGACACAGGGCAAGCATTCACGTAGTGGTCAGAAGAAGCAATACAAGGAAACTCTCAAAGTCTCTTTGGAGCTGATAATGTAATATGGGAGACCCTCACACAGGACAACTCAGCGTGGTGTTCCCCTGTCAGAAAAGGCATACTCTAGCAAAGCATAATTGATTCAGTTCAATAGAAACACAGGAGGTACAAATTTAGACAATCTATCTTAAATGTTCACATGGACTATTTCTACCCAGCCTGTGGTTGAGCACTTCAAGCTCATTATCGGTCTGATCAACCACAGTCGGACACGCTGAAACTTGACTGTAGCATAGTGATGTCATAATGGTCCTCTTCAAGTATGAAGGACAACAACCAGGATCCAGGAAGGCCTGAATTAAAATATTTCCTCATACTTACTATCCATGTGACCCTGTGAAAATCACTCAACCACTGTTTACCTTAAAACACCGGAGAAGGAAATAGCAAACTACTCCAATATCCTTGCCAGAAAAAAAACATTGAACAGTATTGGACTGATATGGTCCATGGGAAGAGTACTAAAAAATAGAGAGATTGGAAATGATGGGCTTATTCTGGAGTGTAATCTTGTTCTGTGGAGTTGAATTTAGGCAGAGTAGTAGATGTAATTTTACTGCTTTGCCTAGGATTGGTTATAATTCTCCTGTGACTTAACATGAAATAGAGACACAGATCATAAACTTATTTTAAAGTATATGGGGTAGTTAGATTGTGTGATGGGTAGAGCATCAGGCTTGAGGTCAGCAACACCTGAATTCAAATTTGGCCTGAGATACTAAGTGTGTGACCCTTGGCAAGTCACTTAACCCCATTTACCTCACTTTCCTCATGTGTCAAATGGGAAACATTCTAGTATGTCTGCCAAGGAAACTCAAAATAGGGTCAAAAAGAGTCAGACGTGATTTACAACAGAGTCATTGTATGTGTTATTTTAAAATATTTAACCTTAAAATGTTAATTTACATATCAAAGCTTTTTATTTTATAGAGAATATGTATATGAAATTATGATTTGCCTTACAATCTGATATAGGATAATTAACAATCTTAAGTACTTTCAGTTTATAAAATCACTATGTTGATTTTAAATACATGTTTAAATATTAGATCAATGATACATTCTTAAGTGTCAACTAAAATTAATTTAGGACTCTAGATAGCAATACTTTTAATAAATATGTGATTAAAGACAGTTTAATGTTTACAAGTCTTATCTTTCATACTATTAACTACACAAATATATATGTATATATACTATATATATTCATATAGAATATATATAATCTATATGAATGCACTTAATGCTAATGAGCTCAATAAATAATTATGAGAAATCTGAAAATGAAAGCAAATTATAATGGAGGGAGGTATATATAAGCATCTCCAAATGAACCAATGGTTGTAAATGGTTTAGTGAGCCATTTTACTTTACTTTTAAATATATATTTGGAGTAATAACTACATTTATTTTTATTCTTTAAAGTAAATCATTCAGAAGAAGTAATGAGTATAGAATTATAAATGACTTTAAAATCATTTTTATGAAGTAATTGCATTTTAATTTACCATTAAGAAGCTTATATGCATACACACATGTTTTTAAATAAACAAAGATATAACTACTGATTTTGTAACAAACTCCTTATTTCTCCTCAAATTGACTGTTTTGAGCATGCCTAACTTAATTTCATTCAAATCTGCATTAAAAAATTTATTGATGTATTTTGTTTTGTACCCCATAGATTTTTAAACATACCAATTCCCCTTCTATTCAGAGAATGCTTCCTTCTAAGTACAATTTTATAAGAAAGAGAAAAAAAAATCAGAACATTAAAATTAATCTGTGGATAAATCATTGCTGGTAGTATATGAGACCTTCCTGAGTCACAGGATAATATTATCACACCAGGGTATAATGGCAGCAAGAAACGTGCAGAATATATATATATATATATATATATATATATATATATATATATATATATATATATATATATAAACTCATACTCCCTAATTTTGAAACATCTATCAATACTCTTTCTCTTTATGTTATGTATGTTCATCCTTCATTGCCAAAGAAGATCATTCTATCAGAGAAATAACATGACCATTGTTTATTAACACCACACATGTAGAAATTGAATATATACAGATGTGTGTATTGGTGTGAAAACTTTAATCTTTGAAAATATTGCATTTACATATAATAAAAACACATTTTTCTTCTTTCAAAACCTAAAAAAGCATTAGGGGAAAAAACAGACCTTTCCAAGTCAAAAGACTGTATTCATCCTTTTTTTGCCAAATAAGACCATGCCATCAGAGAAATGACGACATGATTTGCATTTGACTTTGTTTTGAGTGAGGGAGGGCTGTGCAAGGTCACCATCCTCACTTCTCCTCTATAGTCATCTGAATCCAGTGAACAGATATTCATCAAGATGACTGGAGATGACCCAGGATGAGGCAATTTGGCTTAAGTGACTTGCGAAATGTCACACAGTTAGTGAATATCAAGTGTCTGAGGTGAGATTTAAACTCAGGTCCTCCTGACTCCTGCACTGGTGCTCTATCCTCTGTACCACCTAGTTGCCCCTCTTTATTTTTATAGAGACTTCATGAAGGTCCCTTTGCTATATCAGGTTGGCAGGTAGGCTGCTCAACTAGGTGTTCAGAGCCTGTTTCTCTTCTCACCTTGACTCATTATTCACAGGGTTAACTTCCTGAAGATGATTCCTCCCACACAATACTGTCCATTTCTACATGTATCTGTCTGGAGTGGGTGACTGCTCTCCACTGGATTGAATGACTTCTACTGGTTCAGTACCTGCTTTTTAAAGCTTCACAGTTGACTTTGATGTGGACAAGCAGGAAATGGAGAAAATCGTTTAATCCCACCCTCATGGAATGCACTATCCAGTGTGGTTTCTACTTCTATATCCAAATCTCATATTTCAACTGCTAAAATTCGCCCAAGATTTAGCTGATTAAAATCCCCTAGAATTTTTCTTCTAAGCCAAAGACAAGGAAGCAATCAGAAAGATGCTCATACCTCATAAGGGATCAAGGAATAGAAACATCATTTAGAGTTAGCTTAATATTTCACTGAAATCTTGTGATTACATTCTTGACCTTCCACTTCAACAGCTGAGGTGGGGGACATGGTTCATATACACACAGCATAGAAATAGAAAGATAGCAAAATAGATGATGATAGATGAGGGAGATTGGGGGGGGCAGTAATGTCAATATGTACAGTAGCTTATAAGATGTCAAGTATACTCTCATCTTGCATCCCTAAGGAGCTATATAGCTTAGAAAATAGAGTACTGGAAGATTAGTTCAGATTTTTTCTGAGACTCCAACTTATTCTATGACCATTGGCAAGAACAAATCATAAATAAAATTGCTGCCTACTAGTTCTCCAGCGACATATGCTCTTTCTCTTCTCTGAACAGCACCACGGCCACAACCACCACCTCACCCCCTCACCACCAACACACACACACACACACACACACACACACACACACACACACACACACACAGTGAGAAGATGAAAAGAAAAAAATGAAGGATAGTAAAAGACAATTGTCATATAGATATGTGTGTATTTAGACATATACATGTATTTGGAAGTTTACAAAAGGATTTATTCTGCAAAATGACACTAGGAGATAAGTGCTATTCTTATATCATTTAGCAGATTTAGGAAAGTGATAAAATTGTGCACTGTCATTTGTCTATTTGGATAGCATTTTTTTTACTGTTTCCATGTAGATATGATAAAGAAAAATCAAAATTTATTACATATACTTCAAGAGGGAAATAGAAAAGTGACATTAATCCTCTTTTGGTGTCCTATAATGTGATATCACTGCCAAACTGACATGTATGTGAAATAAATGTATCCTGACCAGTTTTTTTGGCCTATTGTTTTATCTAGCTCAAAGATAATGTTGTAAAAGTGACTAAAACATCTCCTGCTTGCAGTCTTACTTCAAGTGATAGGAAAGACTCAATTACCAAAAAAGAGTGTAGAAATATTATTAAAGCTTGAGGAAAAAGCATCACACTGAGAGCTAGCTATAAAGTACACAAATATGTGATTGGCTATATTTCAGAATACTTTAAGTTTGGTTTTAGTCCAGTTTACACATTAGGTGCATTAATACAGATATTGAAGTATAGATCTGGTAAATTGGCTCTATGTTATGATTTTGTAACTCAGTTATATAAGTAAGATAAAACCTTTAGTATAAAGAAAGAGGAGGGAGTACATATCTTAGTAGCTAGAAGCGCAGTCTTAGAATCAGGAAATTATGACTTCAAATTCTGCTCATTAGTTGTGTGACCCAAGGCAACTCCTTTAACAACTTTGCACTAATCGGGAATCTTTGAAAGCATCTATGTTACAAATGACTGATCCATTTGAATTAGTAGATACAATTTCCATATCAAGGAGTTCTCTATACTGATGAATTCATAGGTCATCTAAAAATAATTTAAAAAAAAAAACAACTGCAGAAAATCATTATGCACCAATGGAAAACTGGAGGGAGGTGAACAGGAATGTAATTTGAAGCTGATATGAAAATCCGATGAAAATATCAAATTCATCTAATCATCTTAATTAGAAAAAATATTAAAAAAGAAAAGTTTTTTTTTTCCAAATAGAATGTTATAAGGCACAATTAAAAATGGAAATGCTTAAAGAGTAAATATTTAGAACCCCAGTCTGGGATGGATTTGATAACTTGTGTGTTTAATGTAGAAATGCATGCATTGATACTGCATCATTCTTATAAAAATCCACATTCCATATAAAATATACAGTTTTTAAGCTATCTGTAGTTACTCCGTAAGATTAATTTAGAATAAAATGTATCTTCATGCAATTTGGTTTCATCTTCAAAAAGCGTTCATAAATACATTTGGAAATAGAAGGATGTTATTTGTTGTGAAAGTCTTCAATTTTTAAATTCATTTAAAACTTTTCTAGTAAATCTAGGAATATTTTCTTTTAAAAGTCTCTATGGTAATGATCAATACTTTTCTTTGCAGTGATGCATTAATCCAAGGAAGCACCTTCTAGGCTGGCAGAAATTTTCCTTGTTTTGAGTTATGTTGATGTGTGTGTGTATGTGTGTAATAAATATGACTTCAAATCCAAATCCTAATGACTATCAGGTCATTTCTCAATTTTGTGTGGGGATGTGCACACTGGAAATTCTCTACACCAGTAAAATCATAGTTTTACTCAAGTAGAGTTAAACGACATCTTTATATGGTCAGTGGGTGACCTTGATAAAGACTTTCAGTCAACTCAAAAGCAACTAGTCTCAGGTTCCCTTTTAAACTCCCATTTCTTACATAGTCTACTGCTCTAGAACAAGCACTTACTCCAAATGTAACAAAAATCAGCTTATCTTTATTGGAAAGGAAAAGTTCTTCTAAATGTATAGATGAGAGTGGATTCAAGATGGCAGAGTGAGAGCAACTACTAACCTAAGCTCTTAAACAAACTCCTAAAGATACCTCTAAAAAAAGAATCTGATGAGATTTTGGAGGGGCAGAGTCCAATAGGAGACAGATCATGGCAGATTCACAGTCCAGGACAGACTGGAGAGTAGACAGAAAGTATCTGTTCCATAGAGCTGAAGGAGCACACAGCACACAATGCACAGCACAAAGGCTATACCATTGGGTCTCCATGTAGCAGGGCTAAGCAGGAAGTCGTGGGTGGTCTGAGGCAGCAGTTGCACTGTAGAATCTCAAGCATATCAGCCCAGGACAGGAGTCCAGTAAAAAGGAGCAAATGAGAGCTGCAGAGCCCCAGGTGTCTGCAGCAGCTGCTCCTGAGACTATCAGCCCACAGATTAAATGTCTGTAAGTCACCTACTTGAACTTCCAGGAGCCAAAATGGCAGAGTGATTGGTAAATACGCTCTTTCCCTCCCCTTCTGGACTTTGAAAGAAACGTAAAATATTTCCCCAGAAAAGTCCTGGGATAGTGGGACCAACAGAAGGGGCAAGCAGTCTTTTAGCATGTGAGGCTATAAAAATCTCTAAGGAGGGTCCCTCCTGATATGGTTAAAGGGGACCAGTGCAGGACCGTAGCTGTCCAAGACAGCCCCACCTCACCAAAGCAGGAGAAGATCTGGAGCCCCAGGGGTATGGAGCCCCACAAACAGCAACATTAGGACCCTAGGCATGCCTCAGCACCCCAGGGTAATCAGGAAGACAGTAGGGCAGCCATAATTCCCAAATACAGAGTTTGCATATGCTGTAGCTCAGCAGAGGAAACCTCTTATGGACAGACCCCCTCCCCCACACTTAACAAGCTAAGTCCAAGGAAAATCCAGGGAAACACAAAAAAGACTTCACCTGGCTCCTGCTTTCTCACATCAGTCAGCTCAGCAGAAGGTAAGCTACAGCACTTTAGCTTCTATATGAAAGGACCAGAAGCCACAGCACACAAAGACTTAAGTTCAAGTCATAAGAACTGTGGGACAGAGCCCGTTGTGCCCCAGAAACAGAGACCTACTTTAAAACTCAGGAAAAGGATGATTATCATCATCATCAATGAGAAACAAAGCAAGACAAAAAAGACCATAGAATATTTCTAAGGCGACAAGGACCAAAACACAAATACCAAAGAGGTCGGCATTGGCATTATACTCCCATCTGAAATTGCAGAGGGGACTATGAACTGGTTCCAAGTACAAACAGCACTTTTGGAAGACCTTAAAAAGGATTTTAAAAGCCAAATTTGAGAAATAGAATAAAAATTGGCCAATGATTTTAAAAGTATGAAAAAAGAATTCACTGAAGAGAACAACTACTTAAAAGAGAAAATTGGACAAATGGAAAAGGAAGTACAAAAAAATAACTGGAGAAAATAATTCCTTAAAAGGCATAATTGGACTGATGGAAAAGGAGATACAAAAGTTAACTGAAGAAAACAATGTGATGAAAATTAGAATTGGGCAAGTAGAAGCTAATAACTGTATGAGATATCAAGAATCAGTCAAACAAAACATAAAGAATGAAAAGATAGAAGAAAATGCAAAAGATCTAATTGTAAAAAACAACTGACCTGGAAAACAGATCCAGGAGAGAAAATCAAAGAATTATTGGCCTACCAGAAAGCCATGATGGAAAAAAGAGCTTGGACAATATCTTACAGGAAATCATCAAGTAAAACTGCCCAGAACTATTAGATTTCACCAGAGGGCAAAATAGTCATCAAAAGAATCCAGTTTTCACCTCCTGAAAGGGATCCCAAACTAAAAACACTAAGGAATATCGTTGTAAAATTTCAGAATTATCAAGTGAAGGAAAAAGTACTGCAGTCAGCCAGAAATAAAATATTCAAACATGGAGGAGCTACAGTCAGGATCACTCAGGACCTTGCAGCTTCTTCATTAAAAGATAGAAGAATTTGGAATATGATATTCCATAAGGCAAAGGAGCCAGGATGACAGCCAAGGATCAATTACCCAGTAAAGCTGTGCATTGTATTTCAATCAAGGACATGGACATTCAATGAAATAACAGATTTCCAGAGCTTCCTGATGAAAAGGTCAGAACTCAATAGAAAATTTGATCATCAAGCAGAGGTCTCAAGAGAGGCATAAAAATATAAACAGGGGAAAAGAAAAACTTGTTACACAATATGGGCAAACTATTTGCATCCCTCTAAAGGACGATGATACTTGTTAATCTTGAGAACTGTTTATCTATTACAAAATATAAAAGAGGTATACATAGATAGAGGAAGTGGGTATAAAGTAAATGATGTGATGATAAAAATGAGATTAAAGGGTGTGAAGGAAGTGTAACAGGAGATGCGAAAAGGAAGAGGCAGAAAATGCAAATTATGTCACAGGAATAGGCTCAAAATTATATTACAGTACAGGGAAAGAGGAGAGGGAGATGAGCATTGTTCGATATTTACTATCATCTGATTTGGATCAAGGAGGGAACAACAAACTTAACTATATAAATCTAACTAGCACTATACACAACAGGAGGGGAAGAAGGAAAGAAAAGGAAGGGAAGGCTAAAATGGAGGAAAGAAGCAGCAAGGGTAAAGGGGAGTGAAAGGGAGGGAGGCTGAAAGAAGGAAGGGAAGACTGTGGGAGGTGGTGGTCAACAATTAAAACACTATTGTGGAAGAAAAGGGAGAAGGAAAAACTAAGATGGGGGAAAGAGGATGGAGGGAAAGACAGAGATAGTAATCATAAATGTGAATGTGAAAGGGATGAATTTTCCAATAAAATGGAGATGGACTGCAGAATGGATTAAAAACCATAATCCAACAATATGTTGTTTAAAAGAAACACATTGGAAATGGGGGGATACATAAAGGGTAAAGGTAAAAGGTTGAAACAGAATACATTGTGCTTCATCTGATGTAAAAAAAAGCAGGGCTATAAATCTGAATCTCAGACAAAGCAAAAGCAGAAATAGTTCTAATCAAAAGAGATAAAGAAGGAAACTATATCTTACTAAAAGTCACCAGAAACAACGAAGCAATATCATTACTAAATACATATACTCCAAGTCACATAGCATCGAAATTCTTAGAGCAGAAGTTAAGGGAGTTACAGGAAGAAATAGACAGCAAAACTATGCTAGTGGGGGATCTCAGCCTCTCCCTCTCTCAACTTGATAAATTTATTCTCAAAACAAACAAAAAAGAGGTTAAGGGGGTGAATAAGGTAGATATCCTAGATGTCTGGAGAAAATTGAGTGGAGATGGAAAGGAATATACCTTTTTCTCAGTGGTACATGGCACATATACAAAAACTGACCATGTACCAGGGCATAAAAACGTCACCATCCAATGCATAAAGGTAGAGATAGTGAGTGCATCCTTCTGTGATCATAATGCAATAAAAATTATATGTAATCAAAGTCCATGGAAAGATAGACCAAAATCAATAGAAAACTAAATAATCTAATCATAAAGAATGAGTGGGTTAAAGAACAGATTATGGAAACATTCAATTACTTCATTCGAGAGAATGACAACAATGAGACAACAGAGATCAATGAATTGGACATGCAGCTGAAAAAGCTACAAAAAGAACAAATTGGAAATCCCCAAGTAAATACCATATTAGAAATACCAACAGCCAAAGGAGAGATAAATAAAATAGAAATTAAGAAAACTATTGAACTAATAAATAAAATGAAGACTTGGCTTTATGAAAAAAAACAATGAAATTGATAAACCTTTGGTCAATTTGATTTAAAAAAAGAAAGAAGAAAACCAAATTACAAATATTAAAAATGAAAACAGTGACTTCAATTCCAATGAGGAAGAAATTAAAACAGTCATTAGAAATTACTTTGCCCAACTGTATGCCCATTAACTTCACAATTTAAATGAGATGATTATTTTAAAAATGCAAGCTGGCAGATTAACAGAAGAATCATCAATGAACTCCCTAAGAAAAAATCTCCAGGGCTGGATGGATTTACAAGTGAATTCTATCAAACATTTAAAAAACAGTTAATTCCAATATTTTATAGTCTATTAGGGAAAATTGAGAAAGATGATGTTCTTCCAAATTCTCTGTATGACACAAATGTGATTTTGATACCACAAACCAGGAAGAGTCACAACAGAGAAAGAAAATTATAGACCTATTTTTCTAATGAATATAGATGCAAAAATTTTAAATAAAATATTAGCAAAAATAATACAGCAATTTATCATGAAAACAATACATTATGAGGAGGTAAAATTTATAACAGTAATGTAGGGCTGGTTCAATACTATGAAAAGTATCAGCATTATTGATTGTATCTACAACAAAACAAAAAGAAAACATGATTACCTCAAAAGATGCAGAAAAAGCTTTTGACAAAATACAATACCCATTCCTTTTGAAAACACTGGAAAGCATAGGAATAAATGGAATGTTCCATAAAATAATAAGTAGTATCTACCTAAAACCTTCAGCAAACATTATATGCAATGGGGATAAGTTAGATGCATTTTCAATAAGATCAGGAGTGAAACAATGATGTCCGTTATCACCAGTATTATTCAGTATGGTACTAGTAATGTTAACTGTAGCAATAAGAGCAGAAAAAGAAACTGAAGAAATTAGAATAGGCAAAGAAGAAACTACACTATCACTCTTTGCAGATGATGTGATAATGTAGTTAGAGAGTCCGAGAGATTCAAATAAATAACTACTGTAAATAATAAAGAATTTTGGCAAAGCTGCAGGTTAAAAAATAAACCCACACAACTTTGCCTTTCTATATATTACTAACAAAGACCAACAGCAAGAGACACAAAGAGAAATCCCATTTAAAGCTAGAGTAGACACTATAAAATATTTGGAAGTCTACCTCCCAAAACAATCCCAGGGACTATATGAACACAACTACAAAGCGCTTTTTGCACAAATAAAGTCAGATTTAAGTTAAGTGGAAAAACATAATTCAAGGTAGGCCAAGTCAATATAATAAAAATAATAATTCTTCCTAAATTAGTTTACTTGTTCAGTGCCATACCAATAATACAATCAGATCATTATTTTCTAGAGCTAAAAAAAGTAATGTCAAAATTCATCTGGAAGAACAAAAGATCGAGAATATCAAGGTAACTAATGAAAACGAATGCTAAGGAAGATGGTCTACCTCTACCAGATCTCAAATTGTATTATAAAGCAACAATTATCAAAACCACTTGGTACTGACTAAGAAACAGAAGGGTAAACCAGTGGAATACGTTAAGTACTCAAGACACAGTCGACAATGAATATAGCAATCTAGTGTTTGATAAATCCAAGGACCTTAGCTTCTGGAATAAGAATTCCCTGTTTGATAAAAATTGCTGGGAAAACTGGATAACAGTGTGGTTGAAACTAGGCAAAGACTAATGACTGACACCACACACAAGAATGAAGTCTAAATGGTACATGATTTAAGTATAAAGCATGATATTATAAACAATTTAGGGGAGCAAGGAATACTGTATTCATTAGATTTATGGAAAAAGAAAGAATTTTTGACTAAACAAGAGATAGAAAAACTTATGAAGTGTGAAATAAATAATTTTGAGTACATTAAATTAAAATGTTTTGCACAAACAAACCCAATGCAACCAATATTAGGAGGGAAACAGAAAACTGGGAAAGAATTTTTGAAACTAGTGCCTATGATAAAGATCTCATTTCTAAAATATGTGGATAACTGACTCAAATATTCAAGAATACAAGTCATTCCTTAATTGATAAATGATCAAAGGATATGAACAGTCAGTTCTCACAGGAAGAAAGTAAAGTTATCTATATTCATGTGGAAAAATGCTTTAAATCCCTATTGATTAGAGAGATGCAAATCAAAATGGGATGAGATACCTCATCACACCTATCAGATTAACTACAATGACAAAACAGAAAGATGAAAAACGTTGGAGAACACATGGGAGAGTTGGAACACTAATTCATTATTAGTGGAGTTGTGAACTGATCCAACCACTCTGGAGAGCAATTTGGAACTATGCTCAAAGTGTTATAAAAATGTGCATGCATTTTTGACCCAGCATATGCCCTTTGTCCCAGAAATACCACTTGTACAACTGTATTCCCAAGAGATTATGAAAATGTGAAAGGGTCTCACATGTTCAAAAATATTTACAGCAGCTCTCTTTGTGGTGGTCAAAAACTGGAAATCAAGGAAATGTCCATCAATTGCAGAATGGTTGAATAAACTGTGGTATATGAATGTAGTGGTATACTATTGTGCTATAAGAAATGATGAACAGGAAGACTTCAGAGAGATCTGGAAAAACTTATATGAACTGATACTAAGTGATACTGATACTTATATGAACTGAGTGAAAGGAGCAGAACCAGAACTTCGTACACAGCAGCATCCATAGTTTGTGAGGAATATTTCTATTAGACTTAGTACTTCACTGCAATGCAAGGACTTAAAAAATTCCCAATGGACTCTTACTTCAAAATATCTTCCACATCCAGAGAAAGAACTATGGAATTTGATCACAGAATGAAGTAGATAAATTTCATTTTTATTATGTTTTGTTTAATTTTATGATTTCTCCTATTCATTTTAATTCTTCTATGCAACATGACTAAGGTGAAAATATATTTAATAGGAAGGTATGTGTAGAATCTATATTAAATTGTATGCCATCTCAGGAAGGGAATTAGGGGGTAGGGGAGAAGGAGGGGAGCGAAGGGGAAAATCACTATATGGAAGTGATTGTAGAATACTGAAAACAAGATAATAAAATTTACTTGTTAAAATATAAATGTATAGACAATAAGTTAAGTTCATATACAGTTGAGCCTAAAAAAAGGTAGTGATCCCAGTTTTCTGGATAGTGAAGGTACAGAGGAGAGAAAATGGATAAAGTATAACTTTATCATATTCCACAGGATGACAACAGGTATATCCAGGCAAACAATAACTTCCATGCTACTATAGACCCTGAAGAAGGTCAGTGAACCAGATAAGGATCCAACTGCTCATGATTACGTTCAGTTTAGGGTAAGTATGGCTAGTTTATTGACCTCTGGTGAGTGTATTTACCCTCTTTCTCACTGAGAGAACTACTAGTGGGTAAAGTCTGTCTACAAATGTAATTAGCACCACTTCTTTAATTTACAGTCTTCACAAGTTTCTGAGGCCCTGAGAGGTCTTCCTCATTTGCAGTTTTACTTTTAATTCAACAAACTATAATGCCTCATAGGTATATTTATAATACTGTCATTTTATTATATGTACTTGCATCTTTCCACTAATAAAAAAACCACATAGCAAATTTAGTAGATGGTACAATATGTGCCAGGAAGAAGAAAGACTAATCTGCGTTTGCTAGTTGCAGGAACCTAAATAAAGAACATATTCAGGTACTATGACAAAAGAACAATATTTACAGAAATTTTATATATTTAGGAAATCACAACAACATACAAATTTATATATTTAGGAAATACAACACCAGAAAAAAATCATGTAAATTTTCTCCTCAACACCTCCTCCCACTTTCTAGAATTTGCAAAATTTTCATTGTAATTTAGAATAACGCATCCTGCTACTACTTATAAATGCCTAGTCATTGAAATTATTATAACACCCTATATACAGTATGTGTGTGCTTCATTTAATACTTTCTGGTTTTACTTCTGATGTGTTATTTGTATTCTTCCCTATTATACCTTACGTTTTTGTGAAGGCCTTAAAGGAGGAGGAAGTAAAAATAGAGTTCAAATATTTATTTTGGACTCAGAGACACATTGTCTATAAACAGTTAATGAATCAATAATTGATCTCTGTTACTGCTTCCATTTACTCATGGCTTCTTAATTTGTAAAATCTTCACCAAACTCAGAATTAGATGGTGATGATGATGATGATGATGAAGATGATAGCTAGCATTTGTATTATACCTACTCTGTGCAAAGTGCTGTGCTAAGTGATTTACAAATATTATCTCATTTGATTACTATTATCCAAATTATACAATTGAGAAACTGAAATAAACCAAAGTTAAATGGCTTGTTCAAGATTGCATACTTAGTTAATAACTGAGGTCACATTTGAACTCTTGTCTTCCTGACTCCAGGCTCAGTGCTTTATCCATCTGGCCACCTAGATATCTCTGTCTTTACCAACTTTGATATGACAAGATTGGTACCAGAACCAATGAGTCATCTATCCCAACCAATAATGGCATAAGTATCTACCATGCAGTACATCCAAAGAATTCTTATCTATCAAGGCTTTTTTATTAAGTTCTCTAGTGAATGGGAATTCTATTTCCACTCAGGCAGGAGATTCCACTTTGTGGTAATTATGAGAGACAGGAAATATAAGTAGAATATAATTCTACATTTGAATCCTTATCATATCAGTTCTTTTAGCATCTCATCATGGAAAGCATGGTGTTTGACCTGGCAATGTGAAAATCCTGACATAACAGTGAACACACACACACACACACACACACACACACACACAATTGGATGATGCAGTGGATAGCATGCCAGGCCTCAAGTACACTCATCTTCCTGAATTCAAATCTGGCCTCACAGACTGCATGATCCAAGACAAGTCACTTAACCCTATCTTCCTCTGTTTCCTCATTTACAAAATGAGCTAGAGAAGGAAATGGCAAATGACTCCAATATCTCTATCAAGGAAACCCCAAATGGGGTCAAGAAGCATTGAACAAGACTGAAAATTTTCTGATCATACACATACATGTGTATGTATGTATGTGTATGTGGCTCTGTATGTATATGAATCAAAATTTTCTTCATGAAGAATATTTTCCTCATTGAATCAAACTGATTCTAGATTTTTAATGGCTATGTCAGTCAGAATTATAGCTAGGGATTTTTGCACTTGTGACAAAAGTCAATACTCACTTCCACGTCAGTTTGTACATAGTTTTATTTGGGGTGAAGGAAGAAAAGGTAAGATTAGACCTAGTGCAAAAGAGTCAGATGCTAGCACACATCAACTACTATGGAGAAAGCATGGTTTCACAGGAAAGAGATCACTTCAATATGTAATCTGGAAACTTTTTTTTAATCTTTATTTTTGCTAATGAGTGCTAGGCCTGTTAATTTTTAAGTTTCAGAAAGACTCCAAGCAAGAGAGCAAAAAACCCTCTAAATCTCATGTCCTGGGACTAAGTTCCAGTCACCTTGTCTTAGTTAGTTCCCTTCTGCCAGAAGAACAAAGCTCTGAGAGGATATATTTCAAATACTTCCAATAAATGCCCTTGAAAAACTGTGTCTTGATTGTCTAAGGATGATCCTACCTAAAATCAAAGAAGTTTTCTCATTATCATAAAGTAAACTAAGCAGTGAGGAATTTATTTTGGCCATGGCAAATCATAAAACTATCTTCAAAAGCACGGAAGGGATTAGTGATGGGATTATGCACATTGATATAATTACAGATCTGCAACTACTTTGTATTCAGTGGCAAAAAATAAAAGGAAATTGAGGGAAGATATATGGCACATTTTATTTAAATATCAGTAAAATGACAGACTTAGAATAGAATTTGTAGGGCATGGAACAGAGAAGAAAACATTTCTTTGCTTTTTAGTTTACAAGTTCATGATTAGTCTGAGGAGAAGATTTTGTGTCAGGGATTTATATATTCACCAATCCATTGATCAGTGGATTTTTTGGACAAGGAAGACTGTTTTCTCTATTGCTAAGTCATTCAGGAGGCATGTACTAAGTGATTACTATATGCCAAGTAAATCGCTTGACCCTCACCAAGTCACGAAATAAATTAAAATCCCAATTATGGACTCTATATTAGTAGAAAAATTTCCTTACTGATGGAAGTTCTCTCTGATGAATTCAGAGGTTTAATCAAAAAAGAAAATAAAAAAGTTCTTGGCACTATGTCTGAGCTGGTGAATATCATTTGGACTGCTACAGGCTCAACTGTCCAGCCCCCCAATTCCCTCAATATTGTGTAAGACATTAGAGCCAGCAAGGAAATAAAAAGGGGCAAAGAGGAGTGAAGGAATAAAGAAAGGAGGGAAGAATGAAAGATGGTAGAGAACAAGGGAGGGAAAGAGAGAATGAAGCAAAAGGAGAAAAAGAAAGAGAAAAAGGAGAGAGATGAAGAGAGAGAGAGAGAGAGAGAGAGAGAGAGAGAGAGAGAGAGAGAGAGAGTCAATACTCAAACAGATAATCAAATACAAAATGTATAAAATGTGAGTTAAATATAATTTTAGAGGTCAGAAGTTAGCACAGAGGATGCAGCACTGGGTCTGGACTCAAGAAGACATGAGTTCAAATCCAGTCTTAGACCCTTACTATTTATGTGAACTATTATGATATGAACTCCTGTTTATCACAGTTTCTTCATCTGTAAATATGGGTAATAATAATATTTCCCTTCCAAGGTTGTAGTGAAGATCAAAAAAGTTAATTAATGATTGTAAAGCACTTAGCACTGTACCTGGCACATAGTAAGTGTGATATAAATGTAAGTCATTGTTTTGGTTATTATTAATTATTATCACTAACAATTGAGAGAGTATGAAAAAGCTACATGTAGACATTTGTTCACTAAAATACTTTGTTATTTAAATTTTATGTATAAATACATTTAATACATTATGTATTCATAACAAAAATCACCTTGGAGTATATCAACTCCACAATAATATTAAATATAATGCATATGTGCAAAGCATTAATAGCAACTGGATATTTTAAACAATTTTAGACTATATCCACAATTTTTCTTTATGGTATTCTGCTGTAAAACTAAAACTGCTCTCATTATAACAATGAGGCATCTTCTGGGGATTATAAGTTGTCCTTTATCTTTCATTACTGCTTCGCTTCTTGGTCTGTAATATTCTCACATTTCACCAGCCATATATTTTCTCCATCAATCATCTCTAGGCAACTGAGGATGAAAAAAAATGATTTAACGAAACAATGTTCATTTATGGTACTAACATACTGTTTGTAGGAAGATCTAGATTTTCAATCATATTTTCATTTGAAGGTGATACTACTTACAGGGTATTACATGTAGTATTCACTCCTGTCTACTACACTTTTGGTATAAAATGGCCTTCAAGATAGATCACTAACATCCACAATAGATATCCCTAGTTGGTAGTACATGCTGAATTTTTTTTTTCTAACTAAACAATGGTGCTACACATCTCTGGGGGGAAAAAGTAAATGTGCCCCCACGTGAAAATAATTATTTATCTTTGACTTTTTCAATGATACATGACTTCAAAGATAAGAACTCCAATATATGTATAGAGCAGCACATGTTATTGTTACTAAATCCTCTATTCATGAAAGAATTGGTTCTGTACTGGTTGGTGATCACATTCATTCTCTTGGTACTATTATACTCAAAGCCTTACAAGCTAGCTTTTATATGTCAAATAAAAGGCTTGTTTGCATTTGAATGAGCTAAAACTAGTGTAAGTATAAGATAACAGACAGATCACTAAAAACTTGCTTTTTTAAATCTCTCCAGCATTCTTTGAATAAGTTCAAAAGTTGTAGAATCTATTGATCTGCATTGATCTATTTTTGTTCTCAATTACTTATCTATAAGTAATACCATTTATTGTTTTAGTAATATAAACACAATTCATTATATATTTCCTTCATTAAACTTTAATCTTAGAAAAGATTTAAAAATTCATAGATCCTTTGGGCATATCTATTTAAAGTATGCTTTTATTTTATTTTTATTTTTTTTGTAAATCAGTATTTCCTTATTGAGATTCTGCAAAATTGAAATAAAATTTAAAAAATACTTAAAAGTTTTAAATTAGCTTTCTCTAGTCAGTCTAATAATTATGTTATTTCTTTTTTACATTATTCTAATGACTCTTCAAAAAACAATGTCATCTAAGTACACTACCACTTCTGAATAATTCTCGTCTACAACTGTTTTCCCTTTCTTAAGCTATTGAAACGTGGCAGGTGCCCAGAAGTTAACTTCAATACACATGTTTAACTGGGAAAAATCCTCTGGGACAGAAGAATTTCTCTTTACTTCTCTTTGCTTGTTTCTTCCTACTGCAAAATCTTGATAATAACATTGTCTAAAGGCAAAATTGAAAACATTCTATCAGACAATTTAGGAAATCTTGAAGTCTTTACTAATTTTATACTTATGCAATTTAATTATTCTATTTAGAATCAGGTAACTCACTGTCTTCTTACCTTCTCAATCTCTTTAACACTATCAGTATAGTATTTATAGCCTTTTGTCCTCTGAGATAATATCATTAACCAATTTTTCAAAATTTATTTTTTGTGACCTTTCATCATTTCTTACTTCTACTACTCCCTCAAATTAATGATAAAGTAATAAAAATCAAAGAAAATTTTCATAAAACAAGATGGACAATCCTACCAAATAAATTTTCACATTGAGTATTCCTACAATATATGTTTGATTCTTCATTTTAAGCACTTTGCTTTTGTATGGAGGTTTTTGTTCTGCATTTTCCTAAATTATGATTTTTCTTTGCACTGAAATAATTACTGTCTTCCAATACTGTTTTTTCCTTCATAATAATAGTTTCGTGCTATAAATTGTTTCCGTAGTTCTACTTACTTCACCCTACATCAGTTTTTTTGAAATCTTCCATGTTTCCTCTCATCCTGAATGTTTCACCATTGCCAAATAATCATATTCAATTTCATTTATATGCTTCAATTTGTTCACTGATAACTAGCCATACCCTTGTTTTCCAGGGTTTTTTATACTATGAGCTTTCCATTTCATTTTTGATATGTAAAATTCAATTTACCACTCACACTTTTTAGGTCCTGTTCTTCTATTTCAGTTTAAAAATCCAAAGTATTTCCTACCTTTATTTATAAATTAAATGGTTGTTGCATTTTCAAAATAAAGTGTGTGCCTATCCATGATTTTTGTTATCATTTTCTTTTCTCTTCCTTTGTTTTTGATTTGTTTTTTTTTGTTGTTGTTGTTGTTGTTGTTTTTCTTCCTGCACTTCTATTTTAAAATATTACATCAGGTACTGTCTTTTCATCATGGATGCTTGGATAATATCTTTTTAAAGTTTATTTTTCCCTTACAGATCTTTACATATTTTGGTGACAAACATTATTCTTAACTGTAAATCTTTATCCATTGAACTTTTTGGATTGTAAACTCTTTCTATCTTTGGAATACCACCTGCCAAGTCTTAAAAGCAATGTGCACTGTGGTTCCTTGGTATTTGTAGTCTTTCTTTTTGGTTCTTTATAGCATTTTTCTCTTTTTTTCTTACATCAGAGCTCTGGAATTTGGTTATGATATTACTAGAACAATTCACTTGGAGGTTTATTTTCATATGCTTACCAGTGGATTCTTTCTATTTTCATTTTAGACTCTGGTTATGAGTTCTGGGAGTATTTTTTTTTTCTTGCAACTTCTTAAAATTGTTTTTGATTTGTTTTATGGTTAACATTTTCAGGTAGTATGATAATTTTTAGACTGTCTCCTTTTGAACTGTTTCCCACATAAAATTATTGGTATTATGTTTCTTATATTTATTTACTTATTTTGCTTTATTATTTCTTATTGTTTCACAGTCACAGTTTTCTATGATTGTAACAAAGCTGCTTTATTCTACAATTCCCACACATCTCTAATTTTTCTCTTTCAGGTTTTTGCAAAATTCTATGACCCTTTGTAGATCCCTGGGCTGTGTGAAGGATGTTACTTGTAAATTCCATTTACTTAGGTGTTACATAGGTGTTTGCAAGGTATCTGGACTCCTCTGAGTCCTAACATCACAATTTGCTTTGTAACATATCCATTGTAAAGCTTTGAAAATAAAGCCCAGTATTTCATTAAGTTGATTTCTGAGATCTTCCATCAAAGAAAACATTTTCCTAGATCTCCCTGAAATCATCAGGGAGTCACATACACATATTCTCTGAGCTTCTTTCCACAAACACCCCACTCATACAATAAAAATAAACTTTATTTATGAGTTCCCATCTCAACTGTCTCTTCCAGTCTTCTAAACTGATATAACTTTAGTTTGAAATACTACTAATCTCTTGCTGTTGACTGCTACTTTCTTTTCTATTTTTCTATAAGGTTGCACAAAGGTTCTACAGAAAATTCAAGCATTCAGATATCAGATTATAGCTTTTCTTGCTGACAGTTTTCCACCAACATTTTAAATTAATTCTGAAATTAGATCCAAATAATTGTGATATTCAAACAATAATTGAAGAACTAGATATATCAGAGCCACAGTATATATTTTAATTGACACAATGATAAAATTAAGATTTAAAGTGATTTTTATTTATTCTAGATAGACAAGAGTAATCAGCATCCACTCAGTTCACCAACTATTATTTTTTCATAAGTTGTAAATATATTCTTCTTAAATATCTCACAAAATGTTTTCTATATTTTAATTATTTTCATCTATAATAAATTAATTTAGAGCATTACTCATTGTCAATTTTCATCATATTTCTGTAGAGAGACAAATGAATTCAGATAGAATAGGCCCATGAAATTATGTCAACTGTTTTCCAGTTCTGGAAATAACCTTCACCTCTGATACCATTTTTCTTTTCCAATGCTAATGCTTTAGATATCAACTTCTGTGTTACTGAAACTCAATTCTCTTCATTCATTCACTCATCTCTTCACATTCATTCTGTGCATGACCTTTAAAACTGCTATTATACAGCAAATAGATTTACTCTTCTGGTGTTTCTTTGGTAGTGTTGTGCATCCATCTTGCTTTCATCTCTTTTCCTATTAGCTTTTCAGGAGCAGTAAGATGGTTCAATAGATAGAAAGCTAGGCCTGCAGTGGGGGAGGTTCATCTTCATGAGTTCAAATCCAGCCTCTGATACTTATTATCTCAATGACCCTGGGCAAATCACTTAATCTGATTTGCCTCAGTTTCTCCTTACTTCTAAAATGCCAAGAAAACATCAAACATGTTCAAAAAGGTTGGACATGACAAATGACTGAACAATACTACAATACTTTTACATATGAAATGTATTTGCTCATTTATCTTCTCCTTAATAAATTCCATGTGAGCATTTTTGGATGAGTTTTGATTGGAAAAATGGTAAAATAAAACCTAGAAATAAGAAAATGCCCTCGTGGTGATTGGAAGTTGAATCTTTACATTATTTGATATTTTGTGAGGCTTTTTTATGCTTCTCAAATGATTGTTTGTGACTGATCAACTTTGGACAGTTTAGTGATGTTTTCAAAGCTATTAAAATCTTAAGGCTGGTCTCAATTCAAGGAAAGCCTATAGTCATTTCTTTATATGATTGTGCTCATGTCTATATCATTAAAGGGTATCATCTCTCTGGATATCAATCTGAATAAGTTGTCCAATCAAGAAAGGAATTCACTGCTAGCTCCCATTGTATTGAGTAATATTTCTGAAATAAACTATCACCATCATGACCAAAAGGGGGTACAACACACAACTCAAGCTTTTATATGAATTCCAATTTTCATGGTAACTAGTTTCTTCTGCTTGGTCATGTCAATAAACACTTATTAAGCACCTGCTACATGCCAGGCATTGTGTGCTAAGTGCTAGAGATATGAAAAGAAAGGAAAATTAAATAAATAAAACAGTGTCTTTACGCAAGAAACTCACAGGCTGAGAAGAGATACAACATGCAAACTTCTATATAAACAAGATATGGAATGGAAAAATTAGAGATAAGCCCAGAAGAGTAAGCCTTGACCTTGTGCACATATCAGTTTTCCTTTTTTTTTTTTTTTTTTTTTTTTTTTTTTTGCTATAGGGAACTCAGGCTCAGATCTACCTATGAATTAATTTCCTTTCATGACATAGTAGAATGGCTTTTGTCTAAACTTCTTGATGACCTATCCCTTTCTAAAATATATGTGTGTATGTGTGTGTGTGTATGTGTGTAATACATATAGATACATATACATCAACAGCTCTATCTTGGACTTCTTATATCTCTATGAGAACATAAGGTTTAAATCAGAAACAAAGATGGCAGAGTGCAGTGAGAAACCCAACTGATATCCTCCAATCTTTCTTTCTAAGCAACTTTAAAATAACACCTCAAATTGAATTCTGGAGTAACAGAGCCAAAAAAAAATATTGAGGTGAAACATTTTTCTAAGCTAAGACAACTGAGGAGGTTGGCAGGAGAGCTCTGTGACACTAATGTGTGGGACAGCCACAGACGCAGCCCTTGGAGGCAGGTGCAAGAGTACTAATAGCAGGTTCAGTAGTTTGCAGTCCAGAGAGATCAAGGAAGTCAGACAACTGGTCAGAAAGAGATTAAAGGGGACTCTGTCTTGGCACTGGGTACAGCTGGTTCTGATTAGCAAATCTATTACCCTTCAATTTTATGGTGCATTTCCATGGCAGAGAAGAAAACTGCTGCTGGGTCAGAAAAGACCAGGGGGCACAGTCATAGTTCCCAGGCACAAAAGAGTCCTTATGGTCAGTTTATCACTTCTTTATCATTTTATCTATCTCTTTTTATCCTGTACCTTCTCAAAAGTGGGTTTTGCTTGTGACCACTGCCTCCCTTAATGTGCTCTTCTTTCAGTATCCCCTCTTTCTCTTCACCACCTAAGAAGAAGAAACTAAAAAAAAATATTAGATGTTATTTTGTCCAAGTATATTTTTAAAAAAAAACCTGACAATTTAATGGAAATGAATAAATGTTTACAAAACCATAAATTTACCAGAATAACAGAAAGGAAATAGAATTTTTAAATAGCCCCATCTTAGAAAAAATAAGCCACAACTGAGTTTCCTAAGAAAAAAAATCGCCAAGACCAGATGAATTCACAAGTGAATTTTACCAATAATTTAAAAAAATAGCTCTTTTCACTACTAGATAAATATTTTCTAGAGCTAGGAAAAATAATATCAAAATTCATCTGGAAGAACAAAAGGTCCAGAATATCAAGGGAACTAATGAAAAGATCCCTTAGGGAAGAGGATCTAGAGCTACCAGATCTCAAATTGTATTATAAAGCAGCAATCATCAAAACTACTTGGTACTAGCTAAGAAATAGAGGAGTAGACCACTGGAATAGGTTAGCTACTCAAGACACAGGAGTCAATGAATATAGCAATCTGTTAACTGATAAACCCAAACTTCTAGGATATTCCAGCTTCTGGGATAAGAACTTGCTGATTGACAAAACTTCTGGGAAAACTGGATAACAGTGTGGCAGAAACTGAGCATAAACCAATGCCTGACATTGTATACCTGAGTAAAGTTCAAATGGGTACACAATCTCAGCATAAAATCTGATACTATAAACAAATTATGGGAACATAGAATAATTTATTCCTCAGATTTATGGAGAATGGAGGAATTTATGACCAAACAAGAGATAGGGAACATTATGAAATTCAAAATGGATAATTTTGATTACTTTAAATTGAAAAGGTTTTGCACAAACAAACCCAATGCAAACAAGATTAGGAAGGAAGCAGAAAACTGGGAAAGCAGTTTGGCAGCTAGTGTATGTGACAAAGGCCTCATTTCTAAAATTTATATAGAATTGAATCAAATGTACAAAAATACAAGTTATTCCCCAATTGATAAATGATCAAAGGATATGAAGAAGCAATTTTACAGAGGCAAAAATTAAAGCTTTCTATAATAATATGAAAAAAATATTCTAAATCACTATTGATTAGAGAGATGCAAATCAAAATAACTCTGAGGAACCACATCACACCTGTCAGATTGGCTGATATGAAGAAAACAGGAAGATGATAAATGTTAGAGAAGATGTGGGAGAGTTGGAATACTAAATTCATTGTTGGGAGAGCTGTAAGCTGATCCAAATATTTTGGAGAAGAATTTGGAAGTATGCCTAAAGAGCTATAAAAATATGCATACCCTTTGACCCAGTAATACCATTTTTAGGGTTATATCCCAAAGAGATCATAGAAATGGGAAAAGGACGCACATGTACAAAAATATTTATAACAGTTCTTTTTGTTGTGGCCCAGAACTGGAAATGGAAGGAATGCCCATCAATTGAGTAATGGCTGAGCAAGTTGTGGTATATGAATGTGATAGAATACCATTGTACCATGAGAAATGACAAACAGGTAGACTTCAGAAATGTCTGGATAGACTTATAAGAAATGATGCCATGTAACATGAGCAGAACCAAGAGAACATTTTACACAGTAATTCCACAATGTGTAAGGACTGTTTTTTATATACTTAGTTCTCTACCTTAAGATGAGGACTTAAAACATTTCCAAAAGACTCACATTACAAAATACCATCCATATTCAGAGAAAGAACTATGAAGTCAGAACACAAAATGAATCAAACTATTTTCTCTTTTGTTATATTTGGTTTTGTTTAGTTTTACTCATGCTTTCTCCCATTTTGTCCAATTCTTTTATGTAACATGACTAATGTAAAAATGTGTTTAATAAGAATGTATTTGTGGTTTTGTTTTGTTTCTTGGTTTCTCCCATTCATTTTAATTCTTCTATGCAACATCACTAAGGTGAAAATATATTTAATAGGAATGTATGTGTAGAACCTGTATAAGATTGTATGCTGTCTCTGGGAAAGAGTGTGGAGGGAGGGGGAAAAAAGGGAGGGAAGGGAAAAAAATCTAAGACAGATGGAAGTTATTGTAGAACACAGAAAACAAAATAATTTAACAAGAAAAAAAAGAATGTATATGTAGAGCTCATAACTTTCCATAGTAATAAAATTGCCAAAAATATTTTATAGACCTAGGAAAAATAATAACAAAATTCAACAGGAGGAAAACCAGTCAATAATTTCAGGATAATCAGTGAGAAAAATGAAGGAAGGTGGCCTAGCAGTACCAAACAACACTATATCTGAAAATCTATTATCAAGCTGTAATCTTGAAAACCATCTGGTACTGACTAAGAAGGGGCAAGTAGGTGACATACTGATATAGCACCTTCCTTGAAGTCAGGAAGATTCATCTCCCTAACTTCAAATCTGCTCTCAACCACTTACTAGATGTGTCACTTAATGATATGTGCCTCAACTATAAAACGACCTGGAGAAAGAAATAGCAACTCACTCCAGTATCTTTGCCTAGAAAATCCAAATTGGATCAAGAAGAGCTGAATATAATTGAAATGGTCAAACAACACTAGCTAAGAAATAGTGATGTGTTAGTGGAATAGATTAGATATTAAATAGTACATAGTAATAAATGACCTTGCAAATCTGCCGTTTAATTAACTTAATTTAACAGTTCAAATTTTGGGGACAAAAACTCACTATTTGACAAAAAACCTGGGAAAATTGGAAATCAATCTTGAAGAAACTAGGTATAGGCCAATATCTCACACTATATACCAAGAAAAAGATTAAATAAGTACATTTTTTAGACATAACAAGTTCATAAACAGACAGGGAAGCAGGGAAAATGTTTCCTTGAAATCTACGGATAAGGGAAGACTTTATGACCAGACAAAAGATCACAGGATTTAAAATGGATAATCTTGAGTAAGTTAAAAAGATTTTTAATAAACAAAATATATGTACCCAAGATTAGAATAAAATAAGGAAACTGAGAAAATATTTTTGCAGAAAATTTCTCTGATAAAGGCCTCATTTCTCAAATATATGTAGTCCTGGGTCAAATTTATAAAAAACACAAATCATTCTCCAAATGACAAGTGGTCTAAAGATATGAACTGGAAGATGTTAGGGAAAGTAATCAAAGTTATCTATAGTTATATAAAAATGCTCTAAAACACTATTGATTCGAGGAATGCAAATTAGAAGAGTTCTAAGGAACCACCTCACCCCTACCAAATTGACCAATATGACAGAACAGTAAAATTTCAAATATTGCAGGGAATGTGAAAAATAAGGGCACTATACATTGTTGGTAGAGTTGTGAACTGATTCAACTATTCTGGAGAACAATTTATAAGTAGTCCCAAATGGCTATAAAACTACACATATCCTTTTAACCAGGAACACCACTGCTAGATCTGTATTCTAAATAAATCAAAGGAAAATGACCTACATGTGCAAATTATTTATAGCATTTCTTTTTGTGGGGGAAAATAATTAGAAATCAAGAAGAAGACTATCTTTTCGGGAATGCTGAACAAGTTTCAGTGTATGATTGTAAAGGATTACTATTTTGCTATAAGAAGTGGTGAGAATGGTTTTAGAAAAAAAAGCTGGTAAAGCTTTCATGAACTGATGAAAGTGAAGTGGGCAAAACCAAGAGAACATCATGCACAGTAACAACAAGATTGTACCATGATCAACTGTTATTGATTTCACTATATTCATCAATATAATGATCCAAGACAATTTTAAAGGAATTATGATGGAAAAAACTATCCATTTTCAAACTCCAGAGATGATATGTCAATGAAGAATGAAGCATAACTTTTGCACTTTGGTTTTCTTACTTTTGGTTACAATTTGTCTGTTATGGGCGGGGGGGATTTGTTTGATTTCAAATGTATAATGTATATCACATTTCTTGTCTTTTCAGTGAGAAGATGAGAACTCAGAAGTCAATTTTATTAAATGAATAAAAATAATAAATTAAAAAATAAATTTTAAAAATCTGAAAAAATCAGAAACTTTGAAAAAATATATTCTTAGCCCATAGCATTATTTCTAGCACATTGTAAGATCAAAATAAATGCTCTATCTATTAAACTAAAAAATATTTTTTCTATTTTTCTCTTAGACCCTCTTCTGTCATTAGAGTATCTATATTTTTACCAACCACTGCTCCTTCTTATAAGGTCCTATGTAAATTCATTTTCAATTACTAGTCACTACTATTAAAGTTTCTGATATTTTTTCAATGATTTAGTAGATTGAATAATTGACAGGATATTGACTGAACCAACTCCCCAGGCTTTATTTTTTTTTTATAAATTGTCTTGCAAACTAGTAGCTCATTGAACTCTATTTCAATATATTTCTACTTTAAAAATATATCTTCTGAGTTCAACTTGAAAATAGATTTCCACAAATTTCTAAACTGAAATAAAAATAGGTATAACAATAAATTAGTATTTAGTCAATCAATAATACTAAAGTAATCATGTAGCCTATAAAGTATAAATAAATTGTAGTCAGTTCAATTAGTAGCTAAAAAAACACAATAAAACAGGGAAATTAGTGCCATTAATTTTTAGGGACATAATCAGGTTAGCAGGATAATAACCATTTCTATTAAAAAAATACATATGACAGAAAAATATGTGAGTGTATGTGTTTGTGTGTGTGTGTGTGTGTGTGTGTATTCAACAATAGGAGACATGATCCTCAATATTCTAAGTAGAAGGATATCCAACATCCATAACCAGGCTTCAGTGTCCACCTACGTATTTGCTTCATTTCCCTGTTTGTAGTAACTTGTTTTAAGTAATGATACCAAGTAAATGACCAGGTCAAGCTTATCAATATGAGAGTATTTCTGGTATATGTTCTTATAACCAATCTAATGAGATTATGTCCTAGATGCACCAGGTATACCTACCAGGTGTACTCCTACCACATGCATATGCTTTTTCCTCATCAACCTTTGAATGTGAATCATATAATTAAGATTTCTGGGCTGGAGATATCGTTCAATAAACAGGTTTTGTCTCTTTTTTTACTTATGAAACATTTACATAACTGTGAACAGAATTTTCTCTGTTTTCACTACTGCCATGAGATTCTTAATTTCTCGTGCTCCTTAGACTTTTGAGATTTAAAATACTTTCTACATGAATGTCTCCACATAGTTGATGAATTTGAGAAGGTCTTCAGCTACCCTTCAGATCTGTTTAAAATGACATCATCCCTCCTGATTAGCCATTTAATATCTATATAGCTACAGCTTTGTATGATCCCTTCTTCTTTTTCTTCTCCTCCTCCTCATTCTCTTCCTCCTCCTCCTCCTCCTCCTTCATCTTCTCTGTCTCTATCTCCTCATCTTCCTCCTCCTAAAACAATTTACTTTTGCCCTGTTTTGTTTTCCTTCTATTTTTTTTTTTTGAGTTTTAGAACCATAGCTCTGAAAACCAGGCTTTTAAGAAAGTCTACTGCATCTTAATGGAGTTATTTGACTACACTTTTAAACCAAAATCATCCAGTCTTTCATCAAATGCAGTAGTAGTCACAACACAGGCTTCTGTGGATGATTGTTCAGGTGATAATGAGTTAAAAGAAGCATAGATAACAATTGTTTTCTGTTATAACCAGAAACTTTGAGGGTCTTCCCCTCCTAGATTGATATTTTTGGGATGGTAAATTGGGCCATATTTTGTCTCAATTCTTACCTAGCTTCTAGTCATTGAATGGGCATGGCTTCAGTCAAATAGAGATGTGGGGAAAACCTTAACTTTTAAAAAGCACAAGGTCCCCCATTGCATCCCAGGCCTTTGCAATTCATCTTAACTTTTTTTTGCTCCTGAACTCCAGTGATTCTGAAGGACAGAGTGAGACTGAGAAATCTGTTCAGCTTTGCTTTACTCAAATCCAACCTATGTGTAAGTCAAAATTTCATACTCATGATGTCAATGGTCCTCTTTGAGAACAAAGGATGAGCAACAATTATAACTACCTGCTAACATGACCTTTTCATTGTAGGGTCAGAAATGAGTTTTGTATAAAAGCTCTAGTGTTTATTTTCTTTGTAATCCTTTTTTTAAAGAAATGTGTTAAGTATTTATGGAAAAATTCTAATATCTGTTACATTCCCCTCCTGACATGCCTATTTTATGACTTTTTTTTCTCCTATCACCTACTTCTACTTGCCAACTTCTAGACCATAACTTGGAATTAGATTTTATTTTCATATAATTCATCCTTAAATAAGGGAGAGCTCTTGGACATCACATAATTCTGACTCTTCATTTTGCAGATAAGGAAATTCAGCTTCCAAGGATTTAAGTGATCTGATTGAGGACACACAGGTAATATTTGTCAGAGAAGAAATTCAAAATGAGTTTCATTTTTTTCCCTCAAAATACATTCTTTTCCACTGGGATATCTTCACTTGATTTCTTAAAGTTTTATTTTTCTCTGGCTTTAGCAATCAGCTTTGTATTGACAAGCCTCCTTAATCAATATTTAATCAAAATAACAATATGCAGAGAGAACCATGACTAGAATCTTCAAAATTCTCATGTTCATCTCTTTAAAATTCTTTTCACTGTAGCTATTTCCCAAATTTCTTGCTCCTAGAAAGCTTAATTTATTTTATTTTATTTTTTAATTTATTTATTTAACTTTTAACATTCATTTTCACAAAATTTTGGGTTCCAAATTTTCTCCCCATTTGTCCCCTCCCCCCACCCCAAAACAGCGAGCATTCTAATTGTCCCTATGACCAATCTGCCCTCTCTTCTATCATCCCTCCCTTCCCTTGTCCCCATCTTCTCTTCTGTCCTGTAGGGCCAGATAGCTTTCTATACCCCATTACCTGTATGTCTTATTTCCTAGTAGTAAGAACAGTACTCAACAGTTGTTCCTAAAACTTTGAGTTCCAACTTCTCTTTATCCCTCCCTCCCCACACATTCCCTTTGGGAAGGCAAGCAATTCAATATAGGCCATATCTGTGTAGTTTTGCAAATGACTTCCACAATAGTCGTGTTGTGTAAGACTAACTGTATTTCCTTCCATCTTATCCTGCTCCCCATTGCTTTTATTCTCTCTTTTGATCCTGTCCCTCCCCACGAGTACTGACTTCAAATTGCTCCCTTCTCCCATTGCCCTCCCTTCCATCATCCCCCCCACCCAGCTTATCCCATTCTCCCCCACGTTCCTGTATTGTATAATAGCTTTTCATACCAAAATGAGTGTGCCTTTTATTCCTTCCTTTAGTTGAATGTGATGAGAGTAAACTTCATGTTTTTCTCTCACCTCCCCTCTTTTTCCCTCCACTAAAAAGTCTTTTGTCTGCCTTTTTTATGAGAGATAATGTGCCTCATTCCATTTCTCCCTTTCTCCTCCCAATGTATTTCTCTTTCACCGCTTAATTTCATTTTTTAAGATATGATCCTATCCTATTCAATTCACTCTGTGCTCTCTGTCTCTGTGTGTGCGCGCGAGCATGTGTGTGTGTGTGTGTGTGTGTGTGTGTGCGCGCGTCCACCAACTACCCAGATACTGAAACGTTTCAAGAGTTATAAATATTTTCTTTCCATGTAGGAATGTAAACAGTTCAACTTTAGTAAAGTCCCTTATGACTTCTCTTTACTGTTTATCTTTTCATGATTCTCTTCATTCTTGTGTTTGAAAGTCAAATTTTCTTTTCAGCTCTGGTCTTTTCGTCAAGAATGCTTTAAAGTCCTCTATTTCATTGAAGGATCATTTTTCCCCCTGAAGTATTATACTCAGTTTTGCTGGTTAGGTGATTCTTGGTTTTAGTCCTAGTTCCTTTGACTTCTGGAATATCATATTCTACGTCCTTCGATCCGTTAATGTAGAAGCTGCTAGATCTTGTGTTATCCTGATTGTATTTCCACAACACTTGAATTGTTTCTTTCTAGCTGCTTGCAATATTTTCTCCTTGACCTGGGAACTCTGGAATTTGGCCACAATGTTCCTGGGAGTTTCTCTTTTTAGATCTCTTTCAGGTGGTGATCAGTGGATTCCTTGAATACTTATTTTGCCCTCTGGTTCTAGAATCTCAGGAAAGTTTTCCTTGATAATTTCATGAAAGCTGATGTCTAGACTCTTTTTTTGATCACGGCTTTCAGGTAGTCCCATAATTTTTAAATTGTCTCTCCTGGATCTACTTTTTGTGTAAGTTGTTTTTCCAATGAGATATTTCACATGATCTTCCATTTTTTCATTCTTTTGGTTTTGTTTTGTGATTTCTTGGTTTCTCATGAAGTCATTAGCCCCCATCTGTTCCATTCTAATTTTGAAAGAACTATTTCTTCAATGAGCTTTTGAACCCCCTTTTCCATTTGGCTAATTCTGCTTTTGAAATCATTCTTCTCCTCATTGGCTTTTTGAACCTCTTTTGCCAATTGAGTTAGCCTACTTTTCAAGGTGTTATTTTCTTCAGCATTTTTTTGGGTGTCCTTTAGCAAGATGTTGACCTGTTTTTCATGCTTTTCTTGCATGTCTCTCATTTCTTTTCCCAGTTTTTCCTCCATCTCTCTAACTTGATTTTCAAAATCCTTTTTTGAGCTCTTCCATGGCCTGAGCCCATGGAATATTTCTTTTGGATGTTTGGGATACAGAAGCCTTGACTTCTATGTCTTTCCCTGATGGTAAGCATTGTTCTTCCTCCTCTGAAAGGAAGGGAGGAAATGCCTGTTCACCAAGAAAGCAACCTTCTATATTCTGATTTTTTTTTCCTTTTTTGGGTATTTTCCCAGCCAGTGACTTGACTTCTGAGTTTTCTCTCCACATCCACCACGCTTCCAGTTACACCCAGCCAGCGCTTGGGGTCTGAGATTCAAATGCTGCTTCCCAGCCTCAGAACTTTTGGTGGGGGCTGGGCTGCTACTCAGTGTGAGATTAAGTTAAGGTGCTTGGGTGGGGGCAGAGCCTCCACACGGGGCTCAGTTCCCTCAGGGGGTTTCTGCAGAGATCTTTGACAATGGATCAGAGGTCCTGCCTGTGTTAGGAGCCCCAGTCTGCTGCTGCCTCCCCTGCTGACTCCAGAGGGGACCTGAGTTATGGGCACCCTCCATTTCCCTCTCTGCAGGCCCTCTCACTGACCTTTGCCGCCTGTGGGTGGAGGGACCTGTGTGGCCGCTGGAGATTGCATCCCTGAAGCCTGATTGGATCTGCTCCTCTTGGTGCTGTGTGGCCAAGGCAGGGCTGGGCTCTGCTCTGGGGTCTGGTGCACAACGGACCTTTTGTGTCTGTTTTTAAGGGCTCTCTGGAACAGATATCTCCTCCAGATATCTCCTCCACCCCATTGTTCTGTGGCTTCTGCTGCTCCAGAATTTGTTGAGAGTTCTTCTTTACTGGTATTTTATGGGCTGTGGGTTTGGAGCTAGCATATGTGTATCTTTTTACTCCGCCATCTTGGCTCCTCCTAGAAAGTCTAATTTTAATCACAGAATCATAGAACAATGATCATCATGGGATCTGAGTTCCAATAGTCCTCACAAGTCATCCGCTCTAATTATACTCCTGAGCTGGAATTGCCTCCATAGAATCTGCATCAATGATAATCCATTCTCTATTTCAAGAATCTCATGAATCAGAAATGTGATTAGGAAGACAAATGACTAATTCAGTCTCTCAAGGCTCTCTAAAAGGAAGACTTAGCTTCCAGGGACAATGTGATAATCTTATTATTCTTTGCCTTTGTCAGGATTCAAACAGAGTACTCTATTAAGTTCTGAACAATATAGCTTAAGGAGGACATTAATAAGAGTAACCAGATGAGGGCACTCAGGAAGATGAGGACCCTTAAGTACATTGCTTATGAGGAAGAGAGAAGACTAAGGGAGCAAAGATTTCTGTTTACAAGTATTTGAATGACTTTCATTAGGAAGAGGCATTGGTCTTCTATCTGATCAAAGAGAACATAAATAAGAGAATTAGGTAGACATTACCAAAAGGTCATGTTAGTCTTAATATTGGGGGAGGAAGAGGGGGAGAAAACAAAAGTACCCCAATGGAGTCATTCAAAAGAGGAATTTTTTTTAAAGTATGTGTTGGATTAGCTGACTGATGAGGTCCCTCACAATTCCAAGATTCTGGGGTTTGTGTTTTAAAGACATTTTACTATGGAGAATTCATTCCCTTTTAAGCTAGCCCACACCATCTTTGGAAAGCACTAACATTTTTCAAGAGTTTATTTTGATTTCCCACAAAATCTATTTCTCAATGTTGTAACTTCTGCTTTCTGGGACCAATAAAATAAATCTAATCATGCTTATGATATGATGAAAATATGATAACTATTCACGTGCTTGAAAATGATTTGTTTGTGCCTCTGAGCCTTTTGATGATGTTTTTTACCTTTCCTTATAACCCTTAAGGCCCAGCACAATATATTCCCAACACAATATATGTTGTAAATGTGTATTGGCTAATTGATTAAGTAAGTGTGGAGATTAGCCTAGTAAGCCCCAAGCAACATAAGTTAAGTGCTATGACATGATACATTTATCAGACCAGAACATATATTGATTGTTCACTCAGGAGGAGTGAACATGGCTCAGAGACATCCCTATGTGAAAGAGGAATTCTGTTTGCTCATGTCCTGAGAACTTTCTGAAACAGGAAAGCATTTCAGAACCAATGTGTAAGGTTCTTGGATGTACAAAGTATATATATTACAAGATGATCTGCTGTTATGACCAGTAACCTGAATTTTACCGAAATTGCGAAACTATTGCTTAGCTAGACATGAGCATAAGTGCAAATTAAGGCACAGAATCAAACATTTGCCTAAATATTGGGAATTTTCCTAAATGGTTGCTTTGTGTGACTGTACTCCTAAGTATTTTTTTAAATATAAGGACTGTGAAGTTGCTAAGGAGGAATCATATAGACAAGTGGAAATTTTATATTTCCCTTAGTCTTAAAATATGTTAATTCCTATAATGGGGTATGTCATTCCTATAGCATTGTTTTGAGACCCTTCATCAGAGGTACACTAGGAAATGTGTAACTTGTATTTTTAAGTTCAATATGTGTTATATCATTTTCCCATCACTTTCATATGTCTAGAGGGAAAAAAGACAAAAAATCAAGCTGTTATTTATACAGTATTTGGAAATTTTTTTAAGTATAAATGCTTGCAATGAAAATTTAATAATCTGTTTTCAAGATCCATTTCAAAGTGATTCCAGAACGTCCCTATTCTTCATCATCCTGGTCACCTTCCTATGAATGTACTTGTAACTTGTCAGTGGACTTCTGAAAGTATAATGTGTAGAATTAGCTATATTTTTCCAGATGGTATCAAACCACGGCAGAGAAAATAGGACTAGACCTTCCCTTGTTTTTGATACTATAATTTGCATGATGTAGCTTAATATGGCATTAACTTTTTTGGCTACCCAATTCTACTGACATATGTGAAGTTTGTAGGCCACTAAAAGCCAGTAAAAAGCCCAACTTTAGGCCTACAGGCTTTCTCTCTCTCTCTCTCTCTCTCTCTCTCTCTCTCTCTCTCTCTCTCTCTCTCTCTCTCTCTCTCTCTCTCTCTGTCTCTCTCTCACATTCCCATTCTCTGTATTATTAGTGCACATTAATAATAAATTCTTTCTGCTTTTCCACATTGCTGTGTACTCTTGAATTATCTCAATCTAAGAATCTACATGTATTACACTAGAGAATAATACCAATGTCTTTATAGATTTTAGTGGGATCTTATTTTTCTGAATAATTCTGAAGATTTGTGGAGTGAGAATGTCATTTCCATCCTATAATAAGATAACAGTATATCCGTGGACTGAGTTTATGAACAGGTTGTACTTATTCAATCCCCAGACTGTCCATGATGTGACATACCTATGTAGGTCTAATGAAATTCCTTTAATTTTCAGAGAGCATGATCAATTCTTTTGCTGATTTCCAGGACACAGGTTGGGACTGAACAAAGGGGGAGTGTAGAGAAAGGTCAGAGGAGGTTCATAGATATGCCAGTAGAGGTCTGCCTGGAGAGATTGGTATTCTAAAAAGGTCACAGGGATCAGGTTACCATCTGATTCTAGTAGCAGAGAATTAAACAGAAGGAAGCTTTGAATAAAAAGGTCCCAATGCCAGGTTGCATTACTTCAGTCTGCCTCAAATGGTACAGGCTGATCTCAGTTAATATATTTCAGTTAGAAAGAGGAACAGTCTTTGGTAGATAAACTGATCCCTTCCCCTAGAGTATTTAGCAGACAGATTCCTAATACCAGATGAAGTAATCCAACAAAGGTTTGCAATATAAAATGGGTTTTGCTGTCATTTCTTAGTCCTAGCAGCAAAATGGTTGGTAAAGTTCTGTGCCATTTGTTAGTTCCCTGTGATTTTCATCATTTGACCAAATCTCATGTCATTGCAATGATGAGGTCTAAAAAAAAAAACTATTTTGGTACACCACAAGCATTAAAATGCATCAACAGGGTGATGCAGATACAAAGAAAACTATTGGGGACTCATTCAACGTAAACAGAGGCATAACTTCTGGCTTTCCATTCATTAAATGGCTACTATGTATAAGGTACATTGTTATTTGCTGGGGGGTAAAAATATAAAATATCAATGAATTCTTGCCCTCAAAGAAGGAAGTAAATAAGTATATATCAACTGCTTATTTTGGGTCAGTCACTATGATACTTCTTGTTGTTTAGTCAATTACTCATGTCCAACTCTTCACTATGCCATTTGTCATATTGACAAAGATATTGGAGTAGTGTGTCATTTCCTTCTCTAGCTCATTTTTCAGATGAGGAAACTGAGGCAAATAGGCTTAAGGGAATTGCCCAGGGTCACACAACTAGTCGACTGCTGAGGCCAAATTTGAACTCAGTTCCTCCTGCCACCAAGTCCAGTCTTTCCACTGTGCCACCTAGCTGTGTTAGTCACTGATAACAAATGCTTTACAAATATTATCTCATTTTACCTTCACAACAATGCAAAGAGGGAGGTGCTATTATTATATTCATTTTATAGTTGTGGAAACTAAGGCAGACAGAGGGAAATTGAGTTATTTAGAATCACACAGCAAATAAGTGTCTGAGGTAAAATTTGAAGATTTTTTTTCCTGAATCTAGGTCCATTTTTCTGCCCACAACTCTGCCTACCTTTCCCCGAGAAATGGCTTATGTTCATCTAAAAGGACATGGACACACAATAAGTGCATTATCTTTAATAAAAGAGTCTAAAAGCCTCTCCCAGTCTTAGATCTGGGGTTCTATGAAAGAGCTCTTATTTAAAAAGAACAGTGTAACTTGCATTCAATGAAGGATATTTTATTCAATCGCTAAAGTATTGAACCACCGCCAGATATACTAGAAAGATTAATAAATTCAGAAAGAAACAAAAATATTAGAGATCGTATATTCAAATACCTTCTTTTTATTAGATGAGTAAGCTAAGTCCCAGAGAGGTCAAATGATTTGCTTAAGCCATTTTGCTAATTGGTGCCAAGATTCAGAATCAAGCTGTTCTCATGAATTCTATTCCATTCTTTTTTCTACTAAACATTGATGACTTTCTGCATTCTATATCCAGATGAATGAACTTGAACACTATACTGTGATTGTTTGAACAAGTATCATCATCATCATCATCATCATCATCATCATCATCATCATACCACCTCTTTATCACTTCCATACATCAGAATGGATAATTCCATGGGAAGAAATATTGCAGCTTTCTCAAGAGAACCAAAGAAAACTCAAGCATCTCATTTGGTAGCTCCCATGCAAGAATACTAGGCTGATGGTAGTAATTATAGAACACTGAAAATAAATATAATTAATAAAAAAAAAGAAGAATAGTAGGCTGACCCATGTGAGCCCAATCCTCAGAATATGAGCAACATACTCTTAGAGAACAATGTACCCTTGTACAAGAGACTGGTTGGTGTGCTTCCTGAAAAACATGATAATATAGAATGTAAAGGCCATGCTCCATGACTCATATCAAGTATTATTTTCCGTATCACATTAAAATGAGGATAATTTTTTTTGTTTACTGAGTGGGAAATGAGAATGCATTTAAAAACAGTAACTAGCCAAGGCATTTTCCTGTTCTTCCCTGATTGTGTTCAAGATTAGAGGCAAGGGATGCTGTAAGCTTCTGAGAGAGAAAAGGGATTTCTTCAGAACAATATGTTCTCACCCTGTTTGTTACCATTTCCATGAGGATTAGTTTCTGGTGTTGCTTCAGCATCTACTGTTTTTTCTTTCCTGCTCACAAGCGAAGGATTGCTAGACTACTGTGACCTTGTGAACCTCAAAAGATTGGGAGAGTAAATTACCGTATTTCAAGAGTCAAGGTTCAGTTGTGAATTGACGCTAGGATCTTGCTATGCATGCTCTGAATCAGGGAGCAATGCTCTTCCATTACATATTACATATCCTTTTGTGGAAGCATGCTCCTAAGACACTTTTATGTAGGGTCATAGGAGGATGAACTCTCTCTATATTTTAACATCCATGCCAGCAACATGTCAGAGGTACCATATTGATGAGACAGTGCCAGTGAAGGACAGTGAACTAATAGTGAGGGCATAGGGATAGGGCTCAAGACGCTAGGTCTTATAAGAGAGTGAGGGACTTGTCCATCAGTTGGGCTACATTTGAGAGTAAAATACTTTGTAAAATTTGCTTTAAGTTTGAGTTCACCATCCTTAGGGCTTAATGTGTCAAAGGGTAAGGGATACATCTACACTGGGTTGAGGCATTTGAACTTCTGTTCTTATTATTCCTCCTCAATAAATATCCATTTATAAAACTGAATTAATTTGGATTGGATACATAACACTGAGGCAATAATCACCAGTGATTGATATTAGGGAGAAAACACTAAAATGGAATTTTCCACCCATAATATTTAAGTATCACTGCAATTCTTTATATGTACTTCAAAAATCCTGAGGAAGAGTATACATTAAGCATTTTTCTGAGACACATAACTAATTAGTGTGAGCATGAGTTTGGATGAAAATACTCAGAGATTGACAATAATATCATTTCACAAGGATCTAGTGGTAATTCTAAAGAACTGAGCTTATTCTATATTCCTTTTGGCTCAAGCCTCCTAGAGCAATGTGTTGTCCATATCAGTCATCAATGATTGGCACTCCAGTATCACTCAATTTTACTTAGGAAAGTAGAAATGCCTTGGCTACCTGTATCCTTTGAATGCATGTTTGGTTCATGCTCAGAAGCTTATCTTTCTCACATGTTAAAGGAAGCTAATGTAGTTTACCTATGCATGCTCTGAATCAGGGAGCAATGCTCTTCCATTACATATTATATATACTTTTGTGGAAGCATGCTCCTAAGACACTTTTATGTAGGGTCATAGGAGGATGAACTCTCTCTATATTTTAACATCCATGCCAGCAACATGTCAGAGGTACCATATTGATGAGACAGCGCCAGTGAAGGACAGTGAACTAATAGTGAGGGCATAGGGATAGGGCTCACCATTGGGAGGAAGTAGATCAGTCACCTTCAAGAGAAAGCATCTCCACCCCCTAATACTGGTATCCTGGTCCAAAGCCCTGACTCTGTGTATGACAATAGACTTGTCACTACTATATCTTAGATACCATGTCCTCCTTAATATATCTTAATATTGAATTAATTTTCTTGACTATTGTCATATATCACATGTCAATATATTGACATATATTGAATCACTAAAACCAAATCTCTTATTATGTATTTTCAAATTAATAGCCAACTAAGTACATTCCACTCATCTCAAACTGGTTTTTGATCCCGTGTATGACTTTATAGTTATTGTTAGTAAATTTGAATGCATTGGATTTAACATTTGTTCTAATATAGATAGATAAATAGAAAGATAGGCAGGTAGATAGGTAGAGATATAGATATACGTGTATGTATGTGTGTATATGTATATATTTGAAAAAAATTTGAAGTAATTATTTGAAACCATCAATTTTCTTTACTGTCTAATGCACAAATGAAATTGACAAACTTTTAAAAAATCACTTTATATTTAGCTCTACTTTTGTAATTTAGAAAAGACTAAAAACTATTTCACTGACTATATAATATTCACTTTGGTCTAATGCAGAAATATTATTTCAAAGTCTTTTAATTTCTGTTTTCTTCCTCAAAATATGCTCTTAATTTCTCATGGTATTTTTCTGGTGCTTTTATTGCAGAAAAGCCCACCTACAAATCTTCATATTTGCTTTCCTTCCCACATCAAATTTCAGACACGTCTTAATGTCTTGATTTATTTCTCCAGGGTGATTTCTTTTGGGTTTGTCCACCTTTTTCTATGATAATGGAATATTTAAAGATAAGTTTTAGCAGTAAGTAAATGCCAAGTTGTGTCAATTATATTACTGAGGTAGTATTTCATATTAATGTCAGCTCTGGAGTTTTTAGAGTAATTTCTGACCTAGTTCTCCATGAATATTGATGATAAAAGTAATTCGATATTAAGACCCAAGTTTATTGTTATTCCAGATTCCCTTAGTAATCATTTTGTCTCTTATTTACTCTTGTGATAAGTTCTCTTACCAATGGTTCTTAGACTGAATTTTTTAGTCAGAAGAAAGGTTTACTAACCCTCTCAAGATAGTCAAAGATTTAGGAGGTGAATTTTTCCAGTAGTCAAAAATAAAAACTGGTAAAGTATACCAGTCATATTCATTTCCTTCCTTTCTGTGATGCTTCTTTGAATTTTAAAATGGAAAGAATATTTGATCCTTTTTCACAGAAATGTTAGGCAGTATGTTTGAGTAGAAAGGACTTTGCAGTTGGTTTCAGGAAATCTGGGTTTAATTTTTGGTTCTGGCACTTGGTAGCTATATGTCCTTGGATAATTCCTTTAAATACTTGAAGTCCCATGTTCCTATCTGAGAAAAATAGGAGTAATAATGCCTGACAGGGTGATTGTGAATAAAATACTTTGTAAACTTCAAAGCATATTATAAATATATACTGTTCTTATAAAGGAAAATAGATTCTAAAACATATCAAGCTTTTTTGAGGGAAAATAACAAGATATATGAAATAATTTGAAGTAATTATTTGAACCTATAAATTTTCTTTATTTTCTAACATGTAGAAGAAACTGATAAACTTTCAAATATTCACTTTCAAATAATTAAATAGCAGATATATGTTATTTTCACAAAGTGAGTCATGTTACATCAGTCCGTGAGACCTTTTAGGTTGTTTCTTCTCTAATGTCATTAGCTCAGGCCTCTACTGGATGTATTCCTCCTACTCTTACATATACTAGTGGGCAGTGACCCAGTTCTATTCAATTACTTAACATGAATTAGTTTTTACAAAGAGTTATTGAAGATACAGCAAGAACAACCATGCAAATACTGCCATCCTCCCATGTCCCTCCCCCATGCCCAGCCATCCAACATCTCCTCCATACCCACATGCATATATGTATGCCTCAGGGATACACTCAGCTTAGCTCCTAATAACATCAGTCCCATCATGTTTATGTCCAGATTTGGGCTCATGGGTGGGTTTATGTCTCAGTTTCCATTGTCAGGGGTTTCAGTTTTCACTTTCTAACTCAGCCTAGTCTCCAAATTTTTGATTCCTTGGGTTTGCTCTTATGACTTCAAAACTAATAACATCAGAGGTTACATTATTTTCACATATAATTGAAAGGAACAGATTTAGAGGGCAAAGATGAAAGCCCTTTGACAGGTTCACATGGCATCATAGAAGAAAAGGCCCCAAGGTCTCTTCTCTCATAAGATAGTGATCTCACATCACCAGAACAGAGTAAAATGGGAGTATGGTTAAAGGGGTTGGGTTGACTCAGTCTTTTTCAAGTCAGACACAGTACCAGTCACAGATGGATAGCTTCCTAACCACGGAGTTGCTAGACTAGAGCTAGTCACACATGTTTCCAAATCTATACAGTCTCTGCAAGGGACTTCCATTCTCTATTTTTCTGGCTCTCCTGGAAAAAAGTTTATCAAACTGTTCACATGGAAAGATGCCATCACACATGCTTTGTGCATGTTTTAGGGCTGCATTACACAATCATTTTATATATATATATATATATATGTGTGTGTGTGTGTGTGTGTGCATGTGTGTGTATAGATACAGATGTGTTTGTGTATATATTCCTTCAAAGTCACAAAATTCTTTTTAGATGTTATCTCATTCAGGCCTGTAATGATTCCTTAATGTGGGTAGAATAAACGTTAATATTACCATTTTGCAGACAGGAGAATTGAAGATCAAAGACTTTAATAAAAATTCACAATTATATAGTGATTTAATGTTTTTAAAGTACTTTCCTCACAGTTACCTAGACTAGTAGAGAGTTATAAATATTATTATACTTTTTTTTGTAGAGGAAGTAATTGACAGTCTGTAAAACCAAGTAATTTGCTCTTGGTAACCTTGTCTGCACATATATAGAACACAAATAAAACCAAGCTTTCTTGACTCCAAGTACAACATGCATTCTACTGTGTCCTATGTGACCCTAGTCTAAATGTCTTCTGCAAACGTAGGTGATAGACATAGAAGAAACTGAATCTAGAACTTACTTTTTCACATGCCAAGTTCATTATTTTTTTCATTTATTATCTTGTTTCTGGTTTTGTTTGCTTTCCAAAACTCTGATTTCATTTGTTTGGGAACATTTTAGTAAATGTGCATTTTGGAACCTACAATGCAAGTTATAAATGAATAGGTACCCAGGTGTCTCACTGGATAGAATATTGGATATGGAGAAAGGAAATTCTTGAGTACAAAGACGACCTCAGATACTAAGTATGTGACTCTAATCAAGTTGTAGCATATTTTTTCATCTGTAAATTGGGTATGGGAACAGCAGCTACCTTCCGCCAAATTAAATATTTGTAAAGGACAATGTCTGGTACATAGTAGATGATAGATTTATTGTTATTAGTAATGGTGTTAATATTTTTACTATTATTGAGGATAGAAATTTAATAAGCAATCATTCTACATACATGTATGTATCTACAACGTGGATAGGCTTAAAGAAAGTAAACATTTGCAGTGTTGAAAAATCTTTCAAGGGAGTGAGAGCAATGACTCACCTAAGCTCTTGGACAAACTCCTTCAGATACCTCTGAAGGAGAATCTGACCAAATTTCAGAGGTGCGGAATCCAGTGAGAGACAGACTGTGGTGGATTTGGAGGCCAGGACAGACTGGAAGGTCCACAGGAAGAATCTGTTCAGGGTGGGGCAAGGGGGGGCGCCCACAGCACACAGCACAGCACATCCAGCTCAGCAGAGTGGAAGGGCCCCTGGAAACCTGAGAGCAGCAGGCAGAACCAGTGGAGAGGCACCAGAGGGTAGGAGACCAGCAAAGCTGAGCCAGTGAGAACTGCTGAGCACCAGATGTCAGCACAGCAGCTCCTGAGACTTTCAGCCTGCCGATTAAACATCTGTAAGTCACCTACTTGAACTTCCGGGAGCCAGGATGGCTGAGTGATCAGTAAATGCTCTCTCCTCCCCACTTGATGACCTTGAAAGAACCATAAAATATTTCCCCAGAAAAATCCTGGATCGATGGGAACAGTAGAGGGAGCAAATAGTCTCATAACACCTGAGGCTAGGAAAATAGCTAAGGGGGATTTCTCCTAATGTAGCAGAGACAAACCAGAAGGACAGAGGACACAGGGCAGAGAAAAATCACACTAGGGCTCAGGCAAGCCTGAGTGCCAGGAGAGGAGCCCCAGGAAGGGTGGGAACTCAGACTAGTATATAGGCATGCCTCAGTATTCCAGGGGAAATGGGAAGACAATAGGGCAGCTGGGATCACCATCCCCTGAGCTTGCCTTTGCCTCAGTTCAGCTGAGGAGATTTCTCATCACCAGACCCCTCCTCCCCTACACTTAACAAGCTAACCCTAGGCCTGATAGGGGAAACACACACATACACACACACACAAAACCCTGCTCTTAGCTTTTACACACAAGTCAGTTCAATACCAATTTCTGCAGCTTCCAACTGAAAGAACTAGAAGCCACAACACACAATCAACATCATGAACAAGAAAAAGCAAAAGAGGGGCTAAAAACCATAAAATATTTCTATGGGGATAAGGACCAGAATACAAATACCAAAGAGGTCAGTATTGAGACTGTACTTCCATCTGAAACTTCAGAAGGGACTATGAACTGCTTGCATGCACAAAGAGCTCTCCTGGAACAGTTGAAGAAGGAAATAGAAGAAAAACTGGCCAATGATTTTAAACTTCTAAAAAAAGAATTCACTGATGAGAACATCTCTTTGAAAAGGAAAATTGAACAAATGGAAAAGGAAGTAAAAAAATTAACTGGAGAAAATAACTCCCTAAAAGGAACAGTTGGTCAAATGGAAAAGGAAGCACTAAACCTAACTGGGAAAATTGGACAAATGGAAAAGGAAGTACAAAAATTAACTGGAAAAAATAACTCCTTAATAGGAAAAACTGGACATATGGAAAAGGAGATGCAAAAGTTAACTGAAGAAAAGAATTTGATAAAGATTAGAATTGGGCAAGTAGAAACTAATGACTCAATGAGACAGCAAGAATCAGTCAAACAAAATCTAAAGAATGAAAAGATTGAAGAAAACATAAACTATCTAATTGGGGGAAAAAAAATGACCTGGAAATAGATCCAAGAGAGAAAATTTTAGAATTATTGACCTGCCAGAAAGCCATGATGAAAAAAAGAGTCTGGACAATATCTTCCAGAATATCATCAAGGAAAAATGCCCAGAAGTGCTACATCCAATAGTCATCAAAAGAATCCACCGTTCACCTTCCAAAAGGGATCTCAAAATCAAAATCCCCAGAAACATTGTTGCCAAATTCCAGAACTGTAAAGTGAAGGGGAAAATACTACAAGCATCCAGAAAGAAACAATTCAAATATGGAAGAGCAACAGTCAGGATCACAAAGGACATTGCTTGCAGCTTCTACATTAAAAAATCAAAGGAATGGGAATCCAATATTCCATAAGGCAAAAGAGTGGGGACTACAACAAAGGATCAACTACCCAGCAGAGTTCAGCACAACATTTCAGGCAAGGAGACAGTCATTCAACGAAGTAAAGGATTTCCAGACTTCATGACAAAAACACTACAACTTAGTAGACAATTCAGTTTTCAAATGCAGGTCTCAAGAGAAGCATAAAAAGGTAAACTGAGGGGGGAGGGGGGTGGGGGAACCTTGTTACTCAATTTGGGCAAACTGTTAAACTCTCTATAAGGGAAGATGATACCTCTTAATCTTGAGAATTGTGCGTCTATTATGAAATATAAAAGGGATATATCGAAAAGGAAAGGGTATAAAGTAAATGAAGTCATGTTAAAAATATAATTTAAGTATGCCAAAGGGATTGTAACAGGAGGTGTGAAAAGGAGAAAGCAGAAAATGGTAAATTACATCCCAGGAAGTACAAAAATTATAGTAGAGGGAAAGAGGGGAGGGTAATGAGCATTGTTTGAGAAGTACTCTCATCTGATTTGTTTCAAGGAGGGATCAATAAACTTAAGTAGATAATCCCAATTAGCTCTATAGGTAGTAGGAGGGGAAGGGGGAAGAAAGGGGATGGGAAGTTAAAAGGGAGGGAAGAAGCAGTAAGGGTAAAGGGAAGTAAAAGAGAGGGGGACTAAAAGAAGGAAGGGAAGGCTGCAGGAGAAGGTGGTGAAAAGTGAAAACTATAGAGGAGGGCAAGGGAGACAGGAGAGCTAAAAGCACAAACAGTGGGCAAGAGGATGGAGGGAAATACAAAAATTGTAATCGTAACTGTGAATGTGAATGAAATGGACTCTCCCATAAAACGGGGACAGATAGCAGAATGGATTAAAAGCCATAATCCAACAATAGGTTGTTTACAAGAAACACATTTGAAATGGGAGGATACATACAAGATAAAAGATAAACGTTGGAGCAGAATATTTTGTGCTTCAGCTGATGTAAGAAAAGCAGTGGTAGCAATCCTAATCTCAGACAAAGCAAGAGGAAAAACAGATCTAATCAAAAGAGATAAGGATGGAAATTATATCCTGCTAAAAGGCACCATAGACAATGAAGCAATATCATTACTAAACATACATGCTCCAAGTGGTATAGCATCCAAATTCTTAGAGGAGAGGTTGGGGGAGTTGGAGGAACAAATTGAAAGCAAAACAATGCCAGTGGGGGACCTCAAACTCCCCCTATCTGAACTTGATAAATCTAACCTTAAAATAAATAAGAAAGAGGTTAAGGAGGTAAATAAAACTCTGGGTAAGGTAGATATGCTAGATCTCTGGAGAAAATTGAACGGAAATAGAAAAGAATACACCTTTTTCTCAGCAGTTCATGGCACATTTACAAAAATTGACATAAAAATCTCACAGTCCAGTGCAGAAAGGCAGAGATAATAAATACATCCTTCTCAGATCATAATGCAACAAAAATTATATGTAATAAAATGCCATGGAAAGATAAACCAAAAATCAATTGGAAACTAAATAATCAAATCCTAAAGAAGGAAAGGGTTAAAGAAGAAATCATAGAAACAATCAACAATTCAAGAGAACGACAATAATGAGACAACCTACCAAATCCTATGGGATACTGAAAAAACAGGTCTTAAGGGAAATTTTATATCTTTGAATGCCTACATAAATAAAACAGAGAAAGAGGAAATCAGCAACTTGTGCATGCAGCTGAAAAAGTTAGAACAAATTGAAAATCTCCAAGTAAATAACAAATTAGAAATACTGGAAACCAAAGGAGAGATTAATAAAACTGAAATTGAGAAAACTATTGAATTAATAAATAAAACCAATATTTGGTTTTATGAAAAAAACTAACAAAATTGATAAACATTTGGTTAAAAAAAAGAAAGAAGAAAATCAAATTACTAATATCAAAAATGAAAGGGGTGAACTCACCTCCAATGAGGAGGAAATTAAAACAATAATTAGAAATTACTTTGCCCAACTTAATGCCCACAAATTTAATAATCTAAATGAGATGGATGAGTATTTTAAAAAATACAAAATTGCCCAGATTAACAGAAGAGGAATTTGAATACTTAAACAACCCCATCTCAGAAAAAAATAAATTGAACAAACCATCAATGAACTCCCTAGGAAAAAATCTCCAGGGTCAGATTGATTTACTATTGAACTCTACGAAACATTTAAAGAACAGTTAATTCCAATAATATATAGACTCTTTTTGAAAACTGGGGAAGAAGGAGTCCTCCCAAATTCTTTCTATGATACAAATATGGTTTTTATACCTAAACCAGGAAGAGACAACACAAAGAAAGAAAATTATAGACCAATTTCTCTAATGAATATAGATGCAAATATATTAAATAAGATTTTAGCAAAATGAATACAGCATCTTATCACCAGAATAATACATTATGGTCAGGTAGGATTCATACCACGAATGCAGGGCTGGTTCAATATTAGGAAAACTATTAGCATTATTGATCATATCAACAACAAAACTAACAAAAACCACATGATTATCTCAATAGATGCAGAAAAAGCTTTTAACAAAACACAACACCCATTCCTATTAAAAACACTGGACAACAGAGGAATAAAGGGAACTTTCCATAAAATAGTAAGCAATATCTACCTAAAACCTTCAGGAAGCATTATATGCGATGGGGATAAGCTAGATGCATTTCCAATAAGATCAGGAGTGAAACAAGGACGTCCATTTTCACCACTATTATTCAGTATGTTACTAGAAATGTTAGCTGTAGCAGTTAGACAAGATAAAGAGATTGAAGGAATAAGAATAGGCAAAGAAGAAACTAAGTTATCACTCTTTGCAGATGATATGATGATATACTTAGAGAATCCCAGATACTGAAGTAAAAAACTACATGAAATAATAAACAACTTTGGCAAAATTGCAGGTTGCAAAATAAACCCACACAAATCTGATTTCCTATATATTAGCAACAAAGTCCAACAGCAAGAGATAAAAAGGAGAAATCTCATTTAAAGCTAGGGTAAACACTATAAAGTGCTTGGGAGTTTACCTGCCAAACAAACCCAGGGACTATGTGAACACAATTACAAGACACTTTTTGCACAATTAAAGTCAGATTTAAGTAAGTGGAAAAACATTAGTTGCTCATGGGTAGGTCGTGCTAATATAATAAAAATGACACTTCTACCTGAGTGAATTTACTTATTTAGTGCCATACCAATTTAACTATCAGATAATTATTTTCTGGAGTTAGATAAAATAACATCAAAACTCATCTGGAAGAAAAAAAGGTCCAGAATATCAAAGGGACTAGTGAAAAGAAATGCTAGGGAAGGTGGTCTAGCGCTACCAGATCTCATATTGTACTATAAAGCAGCAATTATCAAAACCACTTGACACTGGCTAAGAAACAGAAAGGTAGACAAGTGGAATAGACTTGGCACTCAAATCACAGTAGACAAGGAATATAGCAACCTCCTGTTTGATAAACCCAACGACCCCAGCTTCTGGGATAAGAACTCACCGTGCGATAAAAATTGCTGGGAAAACTGGATAACAGTGTGGCAGAAACTAGGCATAGACCCCTGCCTGACACTATACACAAGAATAAAGTTCAAATGGGTACACAATCTAGTTATAAAGATTGATACCATGGACAAACTGGAGGAGCAAGGAATAGTGTATTTATCAGATTTATGGAGAAGGGAAGAATTTTTTACTAAAGAAGAGATAGAAAGCATTATGAAATGTAAGACGGATAACTTTGATTACATTAAACTGAAAAGCTTTTGCACAACCAAACCCAATGCAACCAAAATTCGGAGGGATGTAGTAAATTGGGAAACAATTTTTACAGCTTATCTTGGGGATAAAGGCCTCATTTCTGAAATATATAGAGAACTCAGTTAAATGTACAGCAATACAAGTCATTCCCCAGTGGATAAATGGTCAAAAGATATGAACAGGCAATTTTCAGAGGAAGAAATTAAAGATATTTATAATCATATGAAAAAATGCTCTAAATCACTTTTGATTAGAGAGATGCAAATCAAAACAGCTCTGAGATACCACATCACACCTATAAGATTTGCAAACATGACAGAATAGGAAAATGATAAATGTTGGAGAGGATGTGGGAGAGTTGGAACACTAACTCATTGTTGGTGGATCCGTGAGCTCATCCAACCATTCTGGAAAGTGGTTTGGAACTATGTCCAAAGGGCTACAAAAACGTGCATACCTTTTGACCCAGCAATATCTCTACTAGGACTGTATCCCCAAGAGATCATAAAAATGGGAAAGGGTCCCACATGTACAAAAATATTTATAGCAGCACTCTTTGTAGCTGCCAAAAACTGGAAATCAAGGAGATGCCCATCAATTGGGGAATGGCTGAATAAATTATGGTATATGAATGAAATGGAGTACTATTGTATCATAAGAAATGATGATCAAGAAGACTTCAGAGAGACCTGGAAGGACTTATATGATCTGATGCCGAGCAAAAAAAGCACAACCAGGAGAACTCTGTGCACAGCAATGACTACAATGTGCTAGAGTTTTTTCTGGTAGATGTGGAACTTTGTAATAATGCAAGAACTTAAAATAATAATAATAGTAATAATTCCCAATGGTTTTCTAAGACAAAACGCCTTCCACACTCAGAGAAAGAACTATGGAATTCATTTGCAGAATGTAGCAGATCATATCTGCATCTGTGTGTGTATTATGTTTTGATTTGTTATATGATTTCTTCCATTTATTTTACTTCATCTAAACAGCATGACTACAGTGAAAACGTATTCAATAGGAAAGTACATGTAGATTATGTATAGAATTGTATGGTGTCTTGGGGAGGGATGGGAGGTGCTGGGGTCTCGGCGGGCGGGGTAAAAATCTAAGCTTTTTGGTAGTGATCGTTGAATATTAAAAAAATAAAGAAAAAAAGAAAGTAAACATTTAAAAATCTCTGACTTGCATTGTATTTTCTCTCCTTTGTAGGTGTATAAGTATTATTTTAAATAATGTGAAATTCAATACAAAATTGAATACCCTTTATTCTCAATTATATTCTTCTTGCAGGAGTGAGGAAAAGATAACATGTACCCAAGTAAATAAGTAAAAGACATATACAAAATTATGCATAATGTATTCAAGAGGGAGATAAAATAGAGGTAAAAAGTCTTTACAAAGGAAGTGCCATTCAATATGAACTTTGAAAGATGAAAGGATTGTAGAAATGGGAAACCTTCTATAGAGAAGCACAAATGTGGCACATGAAATGCTGTGCAAGGAGAACAGCTACAAAGAATATCAGTCATTAAGAATATAAAAGGGTAAAAACATGAAATGATAATATGAGAAGTGTAAATGAGCTCAATATTCCTTAGGATTTCAAACACTAGGATGAGGACTTTGCATTTTATTCTTTAATCAATAGGGAGCCACTGACAATTTTTTAATGTGCGTACATGCACATGCAAGTGTGTGTGCTCATGTTTGTTTGTTGGAGGTTTGTATTATACATATTGATATATTTTGGAAGTAATTTGATAACTATGTAGAAGATTGATCATAGAGGGAAATAGAGTAAGGGCATAGAAATATGTCAGGAGTCTATTAGAATCCCAGCAAGTGATGAGCAATTAAACTTCAATAGAGAAAATAATATATTTCAATGACATTGTGGAAATTAAACAAGGTTGTTACCATCAGTGTTTTGACATAGAGGTTGTGAGGGAGTTAAGAATTAGGTATGTAGTCATGGCTGCCAATGTGAGTGATTATAAATATGAATATACCTTCAAAAGCAATAGGGAAATTTGTAAAACAAATAGTTTTTTTTTTTCATTTTATTGACTAGTTGGTTATGTTTTGTCTGTTTTTGGGGGGTACAGGGATATATAATGAATTTTTTCTAAACATAGTCAACATGAAATGCCTAGGGGACATCCTGTAATGATGCCCAGTAGTGATATGAGACTGGAATGATGAAGTTTAGCCACAATTTGTAAGTCTATGAATAGGGGTAGTAATTAGAAAGTATGGTTTTTTCATTAAGGTAACTTAGGACAATGAAGATGAATTGTTGGAAAGATAGTCTAATGGGCAAAATTCTATTAAAAGTTCATTCTATCAGTTCCTGATAGTGTAATGAAAGCTCATTGTGCTGTGACTGTAGGAATGATAAAAATAATAATAAAATTAAACATTTATATCCTACTTTAAAGTAGGTGAATCATTTTACATACATAGTGTAACTTGAGTTCCCAACAATCCTCGCAGATGGTCCTAGAGAAATTCCTTCATCTTATGCATGAGGAAATTGAAGGGAGCATAGTATAGATAAGATTATGTAAGAAAGCCAGGAAGAGTACAAAACATACCTATATATCTATGTATCTATGTATCTATTTATCTAATCTTTCCATCTGCATATTTTCCTTCCTTCTTACTTCTTTCCTTCCTCTCTTTATCTATCTTCCTTCCTTCTTTCCTCCTTTTTCTCTTTGTTTAGCCAGTCTCTTCTCTCTGTTTCTTCTCTTGGTGGTTCACTATATCTCTGTCTCTCTTCTTTTTTTTCCTCTGCCTACTCTTTTCCTTTTCCATTTTTCTTTTTTTTCTCTTTAGATATGATTATCAAGATAAATTCCATATAAATATTTAATACTATTACTGTGTACCATTCCTGTAAAGACAGTATATAATAGTGTATTTAGGAATGATAGTAATCATAATAATAAACATTTATATCCTATTTTAAAATAGGTGAATCATTTTATAGCATTGTTATTATTATTAAAATAACTAGCATTTGTATAGTTCTTTCAACTCATGAAGCACTTTCCAAATTTCGTCTTACTTTATCATCATAGCAACTATGGGAGTTATGTAGTATTATTATGCTTATTTTATTGATAAGAAGACTGAGGCCGAAAGACTTTGCAACTTATCCAGGATCTCCGTAATAGTAAATGTGTGAGGCTGGATTTGAATGTATATCTGTTTCATTGACTCCAGGTCTAACACTATTCACTGAAAGGTTCAAGTCTGGTATATGACAGCAGTAATAAAACACTGGACTTGATATTTCATACTGGACTTCAACTTTGGTTGAGATAGATAGATAGATAGATAGATAGATAGATAGATAGATAGATAGATAGATAGATAGACAGACACACCTACAAAGAGGTATAGATGTATGTGTGTATACATGTATAGATACTCACACATCTATACATACATACATAGATATAGTACATTTAAATAGATATACATGTATGTATGTGTATATGTATATATATGCAGAGAGAGAGATATGTCTGCATTGGTACAGAAAGTTGCCACATTGAGTTGTCTATGCTCTATAAATCACAGAATCATCTAATAGTTATTCATATGGAGAGTATTATGTCAATACTTCTGTAAGAACTCAGAATACAAAGATCACATATCCTCAAGTAACTTGAATTCAACTGGAGGGAAACAATGAGTATACAGATTACCAAACACAAGAAATCTGAAAAGGAAGAGATCACTAGAAATTGGTGTTTATGTGGGTGAAAGAGAAGGGGATTCATATAAAAGAGATATTACAGGGATAGAAAAAGCAAGATTTGGCAATGTATTTACTATGCAGTATTAGGGAGAGTAAAGAGAAGAAGACTTCCAGGTGATGAAGCAAGAAGGTTGGAAGGGCCATGAACTATACAAGGAAGTTTTGACTACTCTCTATTTCCTAAACATGGTAAAAGAGTTCGGCAATTAAAACCAGCGTTGTCTCTATATGTTATTCTAATGTATTTGTCATTAGTTAACATACATATAAATGGTACCAATAATTAAAGCAATGGGTCTAATTGAAACATGAAAGTTATCCAAGGATACTATATTAATAGCCCTGACATGCAGTGATAGATTTTCACAGCCAGTCTCTGTAATTGTATACACAAACTTCCCTTATGAAAAGAATATTTGCATGTGCAAATTAAGCATAATAGTTATACCTCTGACAAAACTGTTTTCATGCATAATTTTGAAGACCGTTTTGAACTGGTAGAAAATTAGGTCCTTTGTAAGCTGCAATGAGGCTGTTACCATAGAAAATGTTTTCATCCCTTTAGAAAGGAAGCAGGATAGTTTGATTATACCTCGACCTCTGCACCCTCACCTCTTTAGTTTATCAGTCTGAAAGGCAGCAAAAATAAAGCTCCAGGGATCTTAAAGGATAACATCCCTCAGTTGATAACATCCCTCAGTTTAATAATTGCCATAAATACTGCATTAAAAACCATTGCTTATTGTTGTGGTCCCAAAATGAACAAAGAAGGGGGAAAAATGGTCTGGTTCAAGATTCCTGTGCCAAATAGCTCAGGAAGTAAGGCAAAGAGAGAAAGAGTCTCCTCCATCCTTTTAAATTGCATGTAAAACAAGGACAGAGCAACCACTGCACCCTTTGACTGAAGGCACACAGATGCAGAGAGGGTACATTTAGTTTAATTAAAAACCATCTTCCTAATTGATAGCATAGGTTTTCTGCCGCATGGCTGATGACCTATGATGCACATGAGAGTAAATAGAAAGGAGACAGTATGGCTGAGTAATGTATATGCTTTCTGAAGTTAGGCAATTAGGGACCCTGTCACCTTTGGGCATAAGTGTCATTCTCATGACTGAGGGAAACAATATATAGCTCATGAAATTACTTATAACCAAGTTGCCCTGTTCACTTCATAGACAATCCACCATGCAGCACCCATATGTGATATTTGATTTTTAAGGAAAACAGATATGTAAGAAAATAGTATTTGAAGTCAAAGAAAATTATGATTCTGTTAAATAAAAATGCTTGACATAAAATCTATAGACCTAGGTGAATGCATACATATGTGTGTGTTTCTTGAATATCTATTAAAAACAACTATTCATTTGGTTTCTCAGCATATATTACTTTACATAATTTATATTTGGTGGACAAACAAATTTATCTCTTTTATAAAATCCCAGCAAACTCTCCGAAGCCTATTCTTTAGCACATTTAATCACCTAAGGCTTAACCACTTTATTTTTCTACTTTAAAAATAACTAATGCCTTTGAGGCATGCTAAGATATGGGACAGCTTTGTCAATTGAGTCTAAATAAGCAAGCAAACAAATGTATAAACAAATACAGTTTAATATGATTTGGGTTTTAATTCAAATATATGATATTCAAATTTGTTGCAACAATAATCCTTGTTTGTCATTCATGGAAAATTGTTATTAACCAGAATAGTCAATTAATTTATATGTGCCATTTGTGACTAGATATTTTCACAGAGTATGCTATGAATCATGAGAAACACAGAGTTTGAGAGTTGTTATTGACCCTGATTGCTATGAACCTAAACTCATATCGTAAATGGAATTCCACCCTGACCCAATACTTCATGCTCTGCCAATAATTGTCTATTTTTATATAAATTTATTTTCAATTTTCAACATTTACTTCTACAAAATTTTGAATTTTAAATTTTCACATCTTCCCCCTACCACCCATCCGATGACAGTGTGTTTTCTGACTTCCCTTTCCTCTAGTGGTCACTCTCTTCTATCACCAATACTCCCCAATCCCCTTCCCTTGTATTATATACTCCATTGCCTATATATCTAATTTCCTAGTTGCATTAAAAAATAACCTCTAATGTTGATTTTTTTATTATTTTATTTTTTAATACATAGTTAATTTATTTTTCAGTTCTTAATATTCACTTCCACAAGAATTTGAATTAAAAATTTCTGCCCCATCTCACCCCACGCTCCACACCAAGACAGCATGCACACAATCTGCTCCTCCCTCCAGGTTGTCCTCTCTTCTATTACCCACCCTTTTTCCATCCTTCTTCCCCTCCATTTTCTTGCAGGGCAAAATAGATTTCTATACTCCTCTGCCTATATAGCTTAATTTCCATTTACATACTAAAACAATTTTGAACATTTATTATTAAAACTTTGAGTTCCATATTCTCTCTCACCTTCCCCATCCACCCACATTGAGAAAGCAAACAATTCAATATAGGTCATACATGTATAACAATGCAAAGCACTTCCATCATAGTTATGTTGTCAAAGACTAACTGTATTTCCCTCTGTCCTATCCAGCCTTTCATTTATTCCATTCTCTCCCTTGATCTGTCTGCCCACAACAGTGTTTGCTTCTGATTATCCCTTTCCCCAATTCGTTGTCCCATCTGTTATCTTACCTCTTCTATCTTCTTCCCCATTGCCTTACTGCAGGGCAAAATAGATTTCCATATCCAATGAAGTGTGTGTAATTCCCTCCTTAAGTCAAATCCCATGTGAGTAAGGCCCATTTATTTCTTTTCATTTCCCCCCTCTTCCCCTCCATTTTAAAAGCTCTTTCTTCCATCTTTTATGTGAGATGATTTGCTGCATTCTGTCTCTCCTTTTCTCTAACTCCTAGTACATTCCACTCAACAGTAAATTTTGTTTCTTTAGGTAGTCTCCCTTCATATTCAAATCACCCTGTGCTCTCTGTCTGTGTGTGTCTCTGTGTGTGTGTATACACACACACATACACCCATGTACATATATATGTATATATGTGTATGCATGTGTATATATGTACATATATATACCTACAGATATATAATAGACACATGCATACATGCCCATACACACACACACACACATACACACACACACACACACACACACACACACACACACACACACACATATATATATATTCCCTTTAACTACTCTAATACTGAAAAAAGGTCTCATGAGTTGCAAATAACGCCTTTCCATGTAGGAATGTAAGCAGTTCAACTTTCATAAGTTCCTTAAGGTTTCTCTTTCCTATTTACCTTTTCATGCTTCTCTTGATTCTACTATACGAAAGTCAATTGAACATAGCTGTTCAGCTATGGTCTTAGAAGTCCTCTGTTTCATTGAAATTCCATTTTTCCCCTGAAATATTATGCTCAGTTTTCCTATGTAGATGATTCTTGGTTTCAATCCTATCTCCTTTGACCTCTGGAATATCATAGTCCAAGCCTTTCAATCACTTAGTGTAGAAGCTGCTAAATTCTGTGCTATCCTGATCATATTTCCACAACACTTGAATTGTTTCTTTCTGGCTCCTTGTAATATTTTCTCCTTAACTTGGGAACTCTGAAATTGGGCAACAATATTCTATAAGTTTCTCTTTTCAGATCTTCTTTCAGTAAGTGATCACTGAATTCTTTCCATTTCTGTTTTGCTTCTTGGCTCTAATATATCCAGGCAGTTTTCCTTGATAATTTTTCGGAAGAGGATGCCTAGGCTCTTTTTTTGATCATGGTTTTCAAATAGGCCAACAATTTTTAAATTATCTCTCCTGGATTTATTTTCCAGGTCAGTTGTTTTTCCAATGATGTATTTCACATTTTCTTCTATTTTTTTTCATTTTTTTTGTTTTGTTTTGTAATTTCTTGGTTTTTCATAAAGTCATTGGATTCTATCTGCTCCATTCTAATTTTTAAAGAACTATCTTCTTCAGCGAGCTTTTGAACTTACTTTTCCATATGGCCAATTCTGTTTTTTAAAGCATGCTTCTCCTCACTGGCTTTTTGAACCTCTTTTATCATTTGAGTTAGTCTATTTTTAAAGGTGTTCTTTTCTTCAGTATTTTTTGGGTCTCCTTTAGCAAGATATTGACTTGCTTTTCATGATTTTCTTGCATTGTTCTCATTTCTCTTCCCAATTTTTCCTCCACCTCTCTTACTTGACTTTCAAATTTTTTTTTGAGTCCTTTCATGGTCTGAGACCATTACATAATTTTTTGGAGGTTTTGGATGTAGAAGCCTTCACTTTTTTGCCTTCCTCTGATGTGTTATGCTTTGTTCTTCCTCATCAGAAAGGGTGGAAGAAAATACCTGTTCACCAAGAAAGTAACCTTCTATAGTCTTATTTTTCCCATTTTTGGCACATTTTCCAGCCACTTACTGGACTTTTGAGTCCTTTGTTAATTAGAAGGTATACTTTTGGGACCTGCAGATTTTCAGTTCTTCCAAGATGGCAAAATCAAGGGAGAAGAGTTTACTCCTCTCCTGGCCTGCACTCTGGTCTGTGAGGAACCACAAGCACTCTGTTCTACCCTGGATCTGCAAGTAAAATTATGTTTCCACAGTCACCACCAGCTCTATCACTCCAATGTCACGGCTCTTTCTCTCTCCAGGACTGTCACTTGGGACTGAGACTCAGGTCAGCTGCTAGATTCCCCCAGATTCCCCTTAGGTCTTTAGACTAAGGGCTCCAAAGTGGACATTGCTGCTGCTGCAGTGGCTGCAACCTCCCTGAGACCAGGGCTGAGGCCAGATTTCACTTCCCTCTCACCTAATTGAATGAGATTCTTTACTGACTTTTGAAGCTGTCTTTGACCTTTGTGGATTGAGAAATCTAGGGACTGCAGCTCCTACCTATGATTCTGTGCCCTGAATCCTGCTCCAGTCCTTTCTGTGACCCAGGCTAGGCTGTGTTCTTCTCTGAGTTGGCTGTGATGGACCTTTTGTGTCAGCTTTCCAGGCTCTCTTGGACTGGAAATCTCTTTCACTCTGTTGTTTTGTGGCTATTGCTGCTTTAGAATTTGTTTAGAGTTATTTTTGAAGGTATTTTATGGGCTATTGGGGAAGAGCTAGAGGAGGTCTGTCCTTCTACTCTGCCTTTTTGGCTCTAACATCTATTTTTTAACTTTGAATTCCACATTCTCTCCCTTCCCCCTGCCCACTCACTCTCATTGAGAAGGCAAGCAATTCAATAAAGGCTATACATGTATGGTCATGCAAAACACTTCCACATCAGAGATGTTATGAAAGACTAACTATATATCTCTCTATCCTGTCCAGTCCTCCATTTATTCAATTCACTCCTTTGACCTATCCCTCTACCAAAGTGTTTGCTTTTGATTACCCTCTCCCCACATCTGCTTTCCCTTCTATTACTCCATAATCCACTTCACCCTACTTTCCTGTAGGCTAAGACAAACTTCCATGCCCAATTGAGTACACATGTTATTCCCTCCTGAAGATAAATCCAATGAAAGTAAGGTTCACATTCCTTCTCCACTTCCCTTCTTCCCTTCCATTGGAAAAGTCTTTTCTTACCTGTTTTACATGAGATGATTTACTACATTGTAGCTCTCCCTTTCTCTTTTTCCTACATTTCTTTCAACGCTAAATTTACTTTGTTAGATATTGTCACTTCATATTCAGCTCACCCTTTCCCTCTTGACTATAAATCCACACACACACATTCCATTCAACTATCCTAATACTAAGAAAAACCTCATGACTTACAAATATCATCTTTCCATTTAGGAATGTGAATAGTTCAACTTTAATAAATCCCTTGTGGTTTCTCTTTCCCGTTTACCTTTTCATACTTCTCTTGATTCTTGCAGTTGAAAGTCAAATTTTTCTATTCAGTTATGGTATTTTCAACAGGAATGCTTGGATGTCCTCTATTTCACTGAAGTATAAATTTCCCCTGAAGGATTATACTCAGATTGCTGAGTGGGTGATTCTTGACTTTAGTCCTATCTCCTTTGACCTCTGGAATATCATATTCGATACTCTCAGATCCCTTAGTCTAAAAGCTGTTAGGTCCTGTGTTATCTTAATTGTGTTTCCACAGTACTTGAATTCTTTCTTTCTGGCTGCTTGTAATATTTTCTCCTTGACCTGGATACTCTGGAATGTGGTTAACGTATGCCTATGAGTTTTCATTTGGGAATCTCTTTCAGGAGGTGATCAGTAGATTGCTCCCATTTCTATTTTACCCTCTGGTTCTGGAATATATGGGCAGTTTTCCTTGATAATTTATTGAAGATGATGTCTTGGCCCTTTTTATGATCATGTCTTTCAGGTATTCCAAAAAAATTTAAATTATACCTCCTGAATTCATTTTCCAGGTAACTTGTTTTTCCAATGACATATTTCAGATTTTCTTCTATTTTTTTTATTTGTTTTGGTTTGGTTTTGTAATTTCTTGATTTCTTACAAAATCTTTAGCTTCCACTTCCTCCAGTCTAACTTTTAAAGAATTATTTTCTGCAGTGACCT